>NC_043715.1:37122459-37152214 GCF_006229205.1 Suricata suricatta | reverse complement strand
CCCCCCCCCCGCCCCCACCCCCACTGCGCCGCGCCCCGCGGTCCCCCCACCTTTGTTTTCCTTACCTTAAACATTGAAACGCGGGCGTCGGGAGCAAACTCGGGCACGTAAACGGAGCGTTGTAAAAGATTGTGTTCAATGAATAATGAAACATGTCCACATGATTGACTTGATCATTTTCCGGGGCTGAGGGGGGACGGGCGCCCTGCTCGCGCGCCTCGCTCGCCCACTCGGCAGAGCCCTGTGAACTGTTCCCAGCCCAGCTGGGGCAGGGCGGGCTCGATTTTCATCTGCCTCTTTTCAGCATCGCCCCGTTCATTGATACTCATCACCCAGCCCCAGCAGACATCCCCATCCCCGGCTCGGCCTCCCCCTATCTGGTAGGTGAAATGCATTGTACCATTAAAAACGCTCTCCATTGTCGCCCTGGCATAATTCACAGCAACTAGATAGGTCTTGCGGCATTTAGCTTTGATGAGCCAGAGACTGAACCCTTGATATAATAATCTACAAAGAATGGTGTGTGATCGTCCATTTTTTCTCTCTGTCTAGCAACTAAGAAACCATTTAACACAGCGCAGCTTGCTTCTGACCTTGAGCTCATGTAAACACACTTATTAAAATCTATCTATTCTCCAAGAGCTACATTCTGATTGTCAGACTCGTTACTGAGACATATATCAGCCCCTTCGCTTGTCACTACTTTGCATTCCTGCCTTTGACTAAAGAATTTTTTATCCAGCCGAGAGGGAGAGAGAGAGATTGCCACAGAGGGAGAGGAGAGAGAGACGGAAAGGGGGAGAGGAAAAAGCTTAATTCTTACCTGCTCCTGAAACTATTTAAAGTCTGTTTCTTTTCTGGGGGAAAAAAAAAAACTCCCGGGTGAATCTCGGTGGACAGCGGGACGCGGAGAATCAGTCACAGCCCGGGCGTTTAAGGGAGTCATCAGCCACCAAATGACGTTGATCCGCGCTGTAACCTTGTGGCGTATTTAATGTAAATAAGGCAGTTATGTTGCCAATCGCCGCGATACAAACACGAAGAGGTCCTCAGCCTCGCCTCCCGCGCCTGCCATTAGAGGCGACTTTATTTACAGACACTATTTAGGAGATCATGATAATTCTAAAACAATACTAGTGCCAAATGATTATGAAAATATGATTTTAATTAATCACGTAGTAGGCAAGGAAATTAGCATACGGTAATTAAACTTCGAGAAAAACGTCACGCAGGTTCTCTGCCTTATGGGTCCAGAATAATCATCACGCGGTGGACTCCAGGACTTAATTATCAAACAAAATAACTTTTTTAAGGCAACTTTGCAAATGCTGGTCCTCAAGGCAAACGCTTCGGTAAATAATGTAAGGCGAGGTAACAAGGTAGAGATGTGAGTGATGCAGGAGGTTGGGTTTCTGTGAAGCAAGGAAGAGGGGGAAAGAAGGGGGAAAAAGCTGAATAATGCAATTATGGATTCTCTGTCCTAGAGTTGACAAAAGCTGGTGCCTCAAAAGCCTCTTTGTTATGGGATTATATAATGATCCTGGTGTCATTATGGGAAAAAAGATTCAGTAATAATAATAAAAGAAGTATCCAGATACACCAATGGGGAGCTTGTTTTAAAGAAAAGATTTGCATGTGACATTGGGGCATGTTAATAGCAGAAAGACAGGATCCAAAAGAGTTGACAAATAATGGAGGAGAGAAGGAGGGAGGGAGGGAGGGAGGGAGAGAGGGCGAAAGGAGAGAGGGAGAGAGAGAGAGAGAGAGAGAGAGAGAGAGAGAGGCCTGTGTTGCGAATGATTAAGAAGGGTTGGAGACAGATTGATTATTCAGAACTCCAAGCCACAGGGACACTAAAAGCACTGGTTCAGGTAAGACTTGGTCCAGCCTGCGCTGAGTTCCTCTAAGATGACTGGCAGGTTTTAAACCAGGCGCCACAATACATAAACAGCAAAGATAAAGAAGCAGCAGACACAGCCTCCCCACTCCCCACCCATCCTGTGGAAGGAGCCACTCAGTGGCAAAGGACCCTGCAAGAGTGGCGTTCGGTACAGAAAACTTCGCACCAAGAGAGCAGCCGGGCGGCGGGCCGGACTAGGGGCTCAGGTACAGATGCAACCCAGCTGTCCCTGGCACCTGGCCTGGGCACCTCACTGCCTATGGTCTGCTCCCAGATGCGCTCCGCCGGTGGGCACCCGGCCTCGTCACCCCTGCCTGCACCCTTCGACTCTTTCCTGAATACCCAAGGCGTTCTAAATCTTTATCTGTCCATCATTTATCTCTCTGTCTGTCTCTCCCCAGGATTTCGGGGAGTGAGACAAGAGTATTTCCCCCAACAGGCTGGTTCTATGAGATTCTTAAAGTCCGCTCAAATCTCTGCAGTGGTGTTTTAAAAAAATCCCCTGCCTACCCAAAAAACTTTAGGAATTCAGTTTGCATTTTCCAATCTGATGTGTCTGAAATTCTCTTTGAACAAATTCCAAAATACAAGGGTTTTTTTTTTTCTTGTATAGAAATTAGCATCGCAATCACATCAATGATATCACTATCTCTATGGGAATGATAGCCGGAGCAGTGGGGTGTTCTTTATTTCAATTCTTCGTGGATCAACTGATTATACTCTGTCGTCTTTTGAACCTGTTATTGTAAGTCAAGTGATTCTTTATAAGTGACAGCTCGGACAAAGAGGCGAGCAGGGCCGAGCAGGTCGAAAGGAAGTGGCCATATGGACTTGGAGAAAAGGCACTTTCTCCCCAAGAGAATGGGGGTGGCAGTCGCCTTTTAACCCTCAAGCCGCCGGCCCCCGCCTGGGCTGAGGGAGGCAGGGAGCAGGATCGCGCGCCCTGGCACTGTCCTGGGGCCCTCCGCAGTGCCTATCTGGGTTGGTACCGAGGGGTGGCCTCCTGGCCCGGGGCGCGTCTTCCAGGCCCGACATGGCCGCGGCCTTCGAAGGCCGCTCCTCGCAGGAGGGCATAGCCCCAGGCGACCTGGGGGACCTCGACTGGTGCGCACGGAGGCTCAGAGGCGCAGAGATTTTGTGAGGCTCAGCTGGCCTGAGCCGACCCGGTCGAGCGACCGCCCACCACCTGGAGGCCGCGCCCCACAGCCTGAGCCCCCCGCGGGATTCGGGCGAGGGGCGGGGCGGGGGCGGGGAGAGGGCGTGTTCGCTGGCGCCCCCTGTCGGCGCCCGTGAGCTCTGCGTTCCCAGAGGACACGCGCTGGCTGCCTTGGGGCGGCGCTGGGAGACCTCCCAGGGCAGCGGAGCTCCTTGCAGGTGGGAGTCAAGGTGAGAGGTGAGGGGCGCTGGACAATGACCAGAGACCTGGCGTCCTCCAGAGACCGAAACTTGACGCCTACCTGCATTCCACTAAA
Source organism: Suricata suricatta (assembly GCF_006229205.1). Classification (NCBI taxonomy): domain Eukaryota; kingdom Metazoa; phylum Chordata; class Mammalia; order Carnivora; family Herpestidae; genus Suricata; species Suricata suricatta. Next base: position 37,148,842 of record NC_043715.1, on the reverse strand, counting down.
GCACAGAAGAGCCTCCCTATCCCCATATGTTTGGTGGCTAACACTCCCCCCTCCATTTCTCCCTGTCCAGAATTTCTGGCTTTTTCCACCTTTTTCCTCTAGCTCTGGCCCTTCCCCAAAGGCCTTTCCTCACTGACTTCTCTCCTCGTACTTCTCAGCCCCCTGCCCACCCTGGCACGGCCTGGACCCCCGTGGCTGGAGTTCAGCAGAGACTCCCAGAGCGTCAGTGCATCCCTGCATCTGGAAGTCCTGCACTCACCACCCCTCACAGTCCTCGGGCTGGTCCCCGCTGCTGTCACTTACCTGGGGACTCTGACCAGGGCTTTCCACTCCCTCGATGTCTTTTCAAGATGACACCAGCTTTCTGACTTCTTGAAACTGAGGGAGGTCATTGGGAACCTGGGCTGGCAAGTTAGGTGGTCGTGGGCAAAAGTCAAGGTGGTAATAGCAGTTCTCTGCTAACACCTGTACCAGCTCGGAAGCAAGGGCCTGGGGAGTTGAGCCATGGTGGAGTATCTGAGTGCCTTGTAATGAGTGCTTGGCTTCTATGGGGGCCTCCTCTGAAAGGAATACTTCTCACACAGTGGATTGGTTCTGACCTCGTGCCTTGGATTTCCAAAAGTGGCAGTGATTCATAAACTGTTACCCAACCAGTGCTTTAGATTTGCACTTCCGGCGACAACAGCACTCGTTTTGTTTTTGTTTCTGTATTGTTTTACACTCCCCCCTCTCTGTTCTGCTTCTCTCATGGTATCGACAGGTTAAAAGCTAGCTATTAAAAGGGCCCTGAGGGGGCCACCTGAGTGGCTCAGCGTTAAGCGTCTACTTTTTTGGTTCAGGGCACCATTTGTGAGTTCAAGCCCTGCCTGGGCCTCTGTGCTGTCCTGACAGCTCAGAGCCTGGAGCCTGCTTCAGATTCTGTGTCTCCCTCTCTCTCTGCCCCTCCCCTGCTTGTGTCCTGTCTGTCTGTCTCTCTCAAAAATCAATAAACATTAAATATTTTTTAATTAAGAAAAGAAAGGGCCATTACCTATGACCAAAAGAGGGAAGCACACAGGGAAGGGTCCAGCAAGGCTGCTTGAGTTTGGGAGAAGAGGCGTAGACCAGAACCAAGTTCCCCCACCCCAGACCTCAGCTTCCCCACTCTACAAAGATACCCTCCAATGATCTGGAAAGCTTTCTGACCAGATAATCAGTGGTCCTAGAAGAACAGGAGCCTCTTTCAAGTCCACCTTCTTCAAGCAGAAGAAAGATGCTAAGATGTGTCTGCTAGGGAGTTGGTCTTGACACCTGCAGGGTCCCCTCTGGATTCCCCTGGAGAGTCCCTGCTTCTCAATTTCAGGTAGCCCAGAAGGCCGTCACCACTGGCCAGGTGCTCTCCTTTACTCAGGGGGAAAGCCTGCCTGAAGCACAACCTGGAGGTTTTCTTCCCCTCCCTGCACAGTTTTCTCTGCTGCCGAGGTCAGCCATCTCTCCTCAGGGTAGGTGAGCCTTCAAAGACTCCCCAGAGAGCAAGGCTCAGACGTGTGCCATTAGAGGTGAGAGAGGTGATCCCTGCATAAGGAGAAATGGAGCAGAACCTGACCTATGTGGCGATTCTGCCATGAACTATTGGTCTGTGGCCACTGAACCTCCACCCCCAGCAGGGGCCACTCAGGCCCATCTTTACCCCCTCCAGCAACCCCCTTTTTTCTTAATATAGTTTATTGTCAAGTTGGTTTCCATATAATACCCAGTGCTCATCCCAACAAGTGCCCTCCTTGATGCCCATCACCCACTTTCCCCTCTCCCTCACTCCCCATCAACCCTCAGTGTGTTCTCTGTATTTAAGAGTCTCTTATGATTTGCCTCCCTCCCTCTCCATAACTATTGCCCCCCTTCCCCTCCCTCATGGTCTTTTGTTAAGTTTCTCCTGGTCCATATATGAGTGAAAACATATGGTATCTGTCTTTGTCTGCCTGACTTATTTCGCTTAGCATAATACCCTCCAGTTCCATCCACATTGCTACAAATGGCCAGATTTCATTGCTTCTCATTGCCATGTAGTACTCCATTGTCTATATATACCACATCTTCTTGATCCAGTCATCAGGTGATGGACATTTAGGCTCTTTCCATGATTTGGCTCTTGTTGAAAGTGCTGGTATGAACATTGGGGTACATGAAACCCCCCCTTTTAAGCATACCCTTTAAAGACCTGGAATGTCGCTCTCCCAAAAGTTCCCCCCAAAAGTTGTACACCTCTCCTGATTTTTCCAACAGAGAGAAGAAGTCACCATAGTAACTTGTCCTGGAGGAACCTGTCCCTTACCCCAGCAGGTGCGCCTACCTTTCCTTCCCAACCTAAGGGCATCTGGCCAGGGATCCTGCTTCAGGTCCTAGCCTGTCAGTACAGCATATCTCTCTGAACACTGTAATTGGCTCAGGAATAGGCATGTGACCTAAGCTGGTCCAATCAGAGTGAATCCTGTATTTTATTTTTAAATAGACACCAGTGGAGGGGTTGAGCTGCTGAGAGCTGTGGTCCCCATCCCCACGTCAAGAGAGTTGAGCAGAGAACTTGCAGAGGCCACCAAGGAGGAGCCCGAGGATGGTGCCCACATAACAGAATGCAGAGCAGAAATGGAGAAATGGCCCTGCTTGTGTTAGGCCCTACGTCTAGCCACACCTGAAACCAGTACCCTCCCTCCATCTTCTCGTTTTGTGAGCTGATAAATTCCCATCGTTACCTTAATTCCATTTGCTTTGGGTTTTCTGTCACTTGCCACAGCATGAGGCCTTGATACCCTCCATACCTGAAGAAAACAAGAAATACCTGGACCAAGGATCAGAAAACTCAGAAACAAGATGGAAGCAAGGTGTAAGGGGCCGGGTGAGGGAGGGAGAAGCGGGACTCCTGATGCTCTTCTCAGTGAAGAAGCAGCCAGCAAACTTGCCAGAATTCTCAAAGCTACAGGTGTGCCTTGCTTTGCATAATAGCTCTGTTCCAAAAAAGATGTTTGCAAATTGAATTTTTGTAAATCGAATCTGATTTACTGCGTTGGGACAGCTAGTTATTTAAGACATCTCAACAGGTGTCTTTCTTAAAGTGAATGGTTGTGTTCTGAAATAACAAATTAATGGTAATTTATTTATAATTCTAATTTTCCTACCTCGGTCATATATTTTTAATGGGACTAACCTGGATGTCTTCATGGTGTCTTTGTATAAATTAGTCAAAGGCCAAGAAAATTTGCTGAGCTCTACCGGCTACAGTCACAACACTGCCTTCCTGCTCCTTTGCAACGCTGTGGAGCTAGAATATCCTAGGTGGGCACTGGGCACCCACTTTGGGCCCTGCCCTTATCAGTAACAGCCATCATTGACTTTGTGTTAGGTTTGGAGGGGTGGGGGACCGTAAAGCTAGTGGACTTTCTGGCCAGAATGTGACTTGTGCTATGTTTAACTGCACAGGAGTCAATGAAATAGCCCATAATCTCTAAATTTGGGGGTCTTTCAAGACTGCAAATTAAAACAAAGTATCAAGTTATGAAATAAAAATACCAGTGGGAATTCAAGAGCTAATTTTCTTAAGATGTTGCTATCTTTATTATTCTCCTCCAATGCTTTAAATGTATCTACCTTATAGCACACAGCCATGCCATGGTCCCTGCCTTGTCAAAGCTCCACTTTTCAGGCCTATGTTTACCTTGGGAAGAGCCATCACTTTTGTTTGCCACTAGAAACAAAAGGGACCAAATATTAGAAAAATGTAGTTTTCCAGACAATGCTATAACCAGCTTTTGGCTCACAGAGGTGAGCTGGTCCACATACGTCACACAGAATTACCAAGAATGATCCGCAGAGGTTTCCTGGGTAAATATTGAGGTTTATCACAATCTACAAGGAAGCAACTGGGAATCAAATGAGAATGGCCAAGTTAAGGCAAAAAATAGGTCCCTTGACTCTGGCCAACACTCAGAATCCTGAGTGAGCCTCCCCTGGGTTTGCCCAGGGCACAGACCATGGAGGTCAGAGTGAGCAGTGAGCCAGGGGGCTGGGAGGTTCATCCTGGGAAGTAACATCACTATAGAGACTTAATTTTTAATCCCAATTCCACCAAAAGGCTAAGATGAATTGTATGGATCTTGAGGAATCAGAAAAGGAAATTGGGAAGAGGGGAATGTGCTAAGGGTCAAGAGTGTGTTGATGGTCTCAGGCTCCGAGTGGGAGACAAAATTGGGGCGCCTGAGTGGCTCAGTCAGTTAAGCAGCCAACTCTGGATTTTGGCTCAGGTCCTGATCTCACGATTCATCAGATCAAGCCCCATGTCAGGCTCAGGTTTCTCTCTCTCTCTGCCCCTCCCTTGCTCTCTCTTTTTCCCTCCCTCCCTCTCTCTCAAAATAAACTTAGCTAAATAAATAGATTTTTTAAAAGAGGGGGACAAAGTTGAATCAGATGGTGTCATTCAGAGGAGGTGAGAGTATCTCAGAGGTGGTGTGCTTGAACCTGGAGAATGTCTGGCAGGCTGTGCCTGCACTTGCAGCCATGGGTCCTGAGTGCTCCATCTGGAGTGCTCTAGAATCCCATGAGGGTTCTAGAAACCTCCAGGGTGTCCTGCAGTCTGTGCCTGGGCTAGGAGGGTGGAAATTGGGGACTGGCACTGAAGTGTATAAGAAGGCAAATATGAAACCATACTAGTGACTGAGCACAAATTTATTCATTTGGGTGAGCATCTGAGACATAGTTATATCCACCCAGCGTATCCGGCCCTCCTCTGACTCTGAGAGTCCAATGTGTGGACCTGCCAAGGTTACAGCTGCCCCCTCAAGGAGTGTCATCTAAGGCTCTGCTTGTGAGACCCCTCCAAGGCCAGGAGCTTCTAGATGACAGACATTGAGCCCGCTTCATTGCCAGACCCCAGGCCTCGCCCAGCCCTTGGCACAGTATGGAGTATGAGGGAATTTTGATAGAACTAAACAAGAAATTTGTGTTAATACTTAAATAATTCATATAATATGTCAGGTAATTTTTAAACCTTTATGGACTAATTGAATGAATGAATGAATACATGAACATCGCTGCTTAAAATGAGTTGCCAGCACTAGAAATTAGTTGCTTCTTTTAAAAATTAATGGATATTTTCTGATAGAAAGTAACCCTTGATGCACGTTAAAGAATAATTAGAAATGTAAGAATGTGCAAAGAAAATTATGATATCTCCTTTAATGTCACCCTATTAGCTTTTTGTGTATTTCCTTCCAAGAATTCTTCTCTGCATATCTTTTTTTCACAAACTTTGAATCATTCTCTATAAGCAATTCTATGTCTTGCTTTTATTCTCTAACCTTCATTTTTAAAAAGACAACAGGCTTCAAATGGAGTCACTTCTGCTAAGCCCCGTCTCAGCAAACCAAGACCTAATATCTAACCTAAAGGCAGTTTCAAACCTCCCCAAGGGATAAATCTTAATCCAATCAATGTGGAATTTCCTGGTCAGCAGTAGTGAGGTAATCTTCTGGATAAACCCCTTCCACCCTCCAACGAAAAATGAGGTTTTCACTCTTCCCTTGTCTCTGCTTCCTTCTGCCTATAAAAGTCTCTCGTTTTGTTCAGCTCTTCAGGACTCCTTTCTGAGATGGGATGCAGTCCGACTCATGAATCATGAAGAAAGCCAATTAGATTTTCAATACTCGGTTGTATTTGGTTTTTAGTAGATTTGGTGGCAGCAGTGGGACTGAAGGAGACTTCCAATGGCTTCAGGGACAACATAGGCATGATACCTGTGGACTCTTCTGAGTGTTCTGTCCTTCTCACCATTTCCAAGGGCTATGGGTCAGTTCCTCTGGGTTATGGGCTCTGCTCTCTTTGTGTTGAGTTTCCAATCTAACTGACTTTCCAGTATGTAACAATTCCCCTTTTGGAAACCCAGTCCAGTCCACAGTACTCACTTTTGGAGTCTCCCGGTTCAGCCCTTTCTCTAGTCTCAAGTTTCACAGGAATTGCTGGCAGTATAAACAGAGCCTTCTCTTGACCAGGATTCAGTAACATCTCTTGGGTACTGCCAATGCCTTAAGGCACACCTGGTTTATTTGTCTTGTTTTGTGTAGATAAAGGATGTTGCTAATGCAAATCTCAGAAGTAGCTGCAAAACTGGTGACTCACCACCTAACCCAAAGACTCTCATGTTAGGATACATTGGTCATGGAATGGGTTAGATGGACACTCGGTCATCTGACAAAGTCAAGAAAATTCCCACACAATGAGGTAGAACTGTAAAATACCACACAATCCCCAGTCACAGAGGCACATCCCTTTTGGGTGCTAGTTTGGCTCCAAGAGACCCAAAGCCTTGGCTGGAAAAAAAAAAAGTCATAATAAAAATGGAATCCTTAAATTCCAAAGAGCTGAGCATATCACCGTCTAACACACCTGCCTATTTTATGTCTAAGAGTTATGGTTCTGGAAGCTGTAAATCTCTACACAAAAGTGGCAACATCTTACTGAAAGCAACCTGTTGTTACAATGGCCATTATGGGGAGTGTTCCAATTAGATAAAATCATTTAAGAACTGCACTTGAAAGCAAGGACTCCCAAATCAAACAAACAGAATGGGGTACCTATTTTAATTGCATACAGAAGACTCCAAAAGGCTTTACAAATTCCAAAATAACTTCACTGAAAGATCTGTTGTAAAAAATTAAAGACCCAAGAGGTACCGAAAACAAGACTGTAACATTGTCATAAGTCCTATGGCTCCACTCTATCCTCCTTTGAGCCCTCATTCTACTAATTTTCTGTCTAAACCATCTTCCCACTTAGAAGAGACCACGAGACCATAAATGGAGGTCCACCAAGTGTAGCCTTAAGCTAGACTTGAAGCTAGCACCAAATGTAGACACCCCCATACCTACCCTCAAAGGGTTTCTCCCAGGGTTGACAGGACTCTGTGGGATTTTCTGGTAGCCTGCCACGTAGTTCCCTTACACAGACAAGAGAAACTAAAATGTAATTGATGAAAAATATTGCCAAATTCTGACAGATAACAGAGCCTGTAGAGGGAATCCTGGGAAAACTGGCAGAAGCCAGTAGAGAGCAAGATTTCTTACCGGAGCCCTCTCTCCCAGATCTCTGCCTATAACCCCCAGGAGAGTAAAATATCTTTTGCATCCTCTTTTGGAACTTCTCGAGTCCACGGATTTTTCAATATTGCCAGAACTAGTTACTGTTTCCAGCTAAAAACTGGCAAGGTATTTAAAAGGAGTTTTAAGGAGTTCTATTGTCAGAAATTGGCCAGATTGAAACCTGATATTCAGAGTCTGATAGAAATTATGTTAGGCTTTCTCTCCTAAGCTAAAATGCAACTATGTACCCAGAGGGAAAGGTCATTTAAAGCTTAGGGGAAGGAAAAATATTTTAAGAGTCTTCACCACAAATATTAGTAAAAAGCTTAAGCCATCTGAGCAGGTAAACTTAAACTTATTTCATCTACCAGAGAAACAATTTAGAGTCACCATTTTTATAACTAGTGAGTTTTGTATTACTGTATTTGATTCATAGCAGTAATTTTAAAATGGAAGCTGTAAGGTTTCTGTGTCTGCCTATATGTTTATGTGTGTGTGTGTGTCTCTGTGTATATATGTTATGGATACAGGGTATTTTCTACCTCTGGGAAGTACTACTAAAATCAGTTTGTAGAGGAGACCTAATTAATTGGCTTGAAGAGAATTAAGAACTTACATGAATTAAGGATTTGTAGAATTCTCAAACACGTAGTAGAAACTAACTCAAATGCTTTCCACATTCATGTAATCTGAGAAAATATTTGGTACTAAAGTTAATTTAAGTTTGTTGCTTAAGTTTGTTGGTTTAATTAAAATAGACATGTGTTTAGAGTTATCAACATCTAATATAATGCAGACATACAACTTTTATTCTTACTGAGTTTAATATTCAAATAGGTTCACATTATCCCTGTTACAAAATTTGTCAGCAAGTAAAATGACTTGGTGTAATCAAACCTTAATGAGTAATTAAATATAATTGTTGAGAACAAGTAAATTAAATAGATGTAAGAAAGATAAAAGTTTTTAGGTAATTTTTAAAAATAGTTTCCCAAATCTTTTTGGTAACCTGAAACCTTAAAGTTTTGCTAAGTTAATTTAAATAATGGATAGTCATTAAATATCTAGATCATTTCCAAGTAAGATAAAACACACACAAAAATTAATTACTAAAAAATGGGCTTGTCCAGATTTGACTTTCTTTACAGAGGAACTAAAGATATTTCGGATCTATTAGTAAACACGTTTTGTGCCATGCTGAGAAAATTACTGTGAGAAAGCATACATTTCTGACAATTATAAACAGTATTTACTTATAAAATTTATGACATCAAGTCACAGAATGCTAATGTAAAGGACAGTTCCCAATTGTTTGCTTCTTTACTTTCACTAAATATTAAAGATTTTAGGGTTAAAATTCTAATATGTATAATCAGATACTGGAGATAATAAAGGGAATATCTTTATATACAAGGAAAGTAAGATGTGTGTTTTCAGTAAAAGAAGGTATGAGGAATGCAGATGTATTTTTTTAAATAAAAAACAAGAAAGTGGTTTTTGTTCTCAAGTGAGATTGGTGGGGTGCCTGGGTGGCTCAGTCAGTTAAGCGGCTGACTTTGGCTCAGGTCATGATCTCCCAGTTTGTGGGTTCAAGCCCTGTGTCTGGCTCTGTGCTGACAGCTCAGAGCCCAGAGCCTGCTTTGAATTCTCTGTCTCTCTGTCTCTTTGCCCCCCTCTGCTTCTGCTCTCTCTCCAAAATAAATAAACATTAAAAAATAAAAAAAAAATAAAGTGAGGTTGGTCATTTCAGAATGGGAAAGAGTAAAACACATAAGAAAAAAAATTGTAGAAGATTTAATGGAAAAAGCATCTGGGGAAAGAAACTTATATGTGGCCAGGCTGGTTAAGAATGAAATAAATTTATGTTTAAAAATGGGTTTTAATATAAAAAGTACAGTGGTGCAAAATTGGAATTGATTTTCTCTCTGTTAAGAGGGCAAGGTTTTCTTGGACACTTGGTCTCCTTTTGGTAATTGATTGTGAAAGTTCCTTTACCTGTTAAGTAATCTGCCTAAAGAGCAGAAATTTTTGTGTCTTACCAAAATAATGTGTTGTACTTTAACTTTATCATCAAGTCCTTGATTACTTGAGTTGTCGCTATTAAAACAGCTAAGGTTTCTTTTTTTTAATTTTACAACTATTTAACTTTCCATATTTTCCTAGAAGTCTTTAATTGTCACTGTGGTTCAATAGATAACTAAGTATTGTCTCACAGTGGGCTATGATGCTATTTTGACCAACTGTTTTTAAACCTTTTGATATTTTTGACCAACTTCCCAAAATCAAATTCTAAATAAAGTCTTTCTGGCCCCGAAATAACTTTGGGACTTTCCAGAGGGTCCCTGGAACATCTCGAAAATTTTTTTCTCTCTCCTTATAAAAAGGGAGATGTTAAATTAGATTTCTTTGATATGCTAAATTACATGGGCAACATCATCAAACAAGAAGTAATAGTAAGCTTTCTTTATGTTGTATTTGTATGGGTACATGTTCTCAAGTGTTTCAGAAATAGTAGGAAATTGCTAAAGTCTAATATATCCTAGGCTAATGCTATCATCATAGAGCCCCTTATCCTTTTGCAATTTTGAGTGTCACAGAAATAACTAAATTTCCTTGTCAATTCCATTGCAATCATCAAATCTTTAACAATGGGTACATTTTATCTTTCGTCATACATACAGTTATTATTTTACTCTGTGTTCCTGCAAAAGTACTTTATCTTCAGTAAGATTCAAGGGAAGGACTTTGCCAAGTATGGGTTTCTGATAACTTTAAGATCATAAAACTAGGGACATCTGAGTGGCTCAAGGGGTTAAGCATCCGACTCTTGGTTTCAGCTCAGGTCATGGTCTCAGGGTTATGAGATCAAGTCACTGGACTTCACCCTGGGTGTGGAGCCTGCTTAAGATTCTCTGTCTCCCTCTTCCCCTCCTCAGCTTGTTCTCCCTCTTTCTCTCTCTCTCTCTCTCTCTTTCTCTCTTAGTTCTCTCAGTTACCCAAACTGAATTGGGTAAAAATTTCCAAGACTAATGGAAAACTGGATTCAGGCAGACTACTGAGTAGAATGATTATAATTTTGAATGACTTTGTGTTTGAAAACATTACTGGTTACCTAACATTTTGTTTTTCCAGATTTAACCTTTTCTCTGAAGCTATATATAAATTACAGCAATCACAGTATATTTTTGTAAAGAAAGATGAAACATTTACTTTTTCTTCCTACACGATCTCTCAAGAATATGGAAACCCTTAAATTTCTTCATGGAAATGAAGAAATTCATAGTTCGTTGTTTCTATAAGTTCAGTAAGAATCTGTTCTTACAATGGGGCACAGTTGGAAACATTGCCTATATTACCCAGGCTCTTACTGGGATGGTTTCGCAGGTAAAATAGGATGGTGAGTCCTTGGCTTCCTTACTGGCCTCTGGGGCTTTTAAGAGTTCAATCTAAGATTCCTTATGGAACGTTCCAGCGAAGCAGTCTTAAAAAGAGCTTATGTGACCAATCACTATTCTTGCTGCCCTTATGTAAATAATCAGGCGAAGTTTAATACAAATTAGTTTTACTGTGATTATCTTTGGGGCAAAGTGGGGTAATTGTAGAGGGAAAAATTATGTTCCACCTTTATAGATGCTAGAGTCTAGTCCTGTTAATTGTCTTTGATGTCCTGTTATACACTTGTAAACCGGACTCTATCCTGAATTCTTTTAGTTTCCTTAAATAAATATTTGGCTATGTCTCTACAAACTGAAATGTCCAATGTCTTCCCACCCTCCAATTTGAAATCACTAAGAGAAAAGATTTCCCTTAAATTTTGGAAAGGTCCTCCTCACTACCCTTAAGGCAGCCAAAGCCAAGTTTTAGGAACTAGAACCATCGGTACACATCTCACAGCTAAAGAAGGCTCCCCCCACACATGGTCCTGGACAGGTGATGGAGACCCCCAAGCACACTGGGGAGAAGGAGGAGGAGCTGACATCAAGGCAGACTGCTCCCACCTACGACGTCTGACCAAGACTTCATACTTTAAACATGAACCCATTTTTCTCTTCTTTCTGTTTCTTTTACTTTGGCATTGGCCTGGAAAGATAACACCTTCATTTATATTTCCCAGGACATTACTAAGGGAGACTTTCAGACCACTAAATTTGCCATCAAAAACTCCAGTTTCTTATCCATGACACTAGAAACACCTAGTTCGTTTCCTTTTCTCTGGTTAATAGCTCCAAATCCAGAGAATCTTACTCCAGAGAATCTTGCATCTTGCAAGCTCTGTACAAAGAAAGGGACCCAAGGTAAGGGTAATCAGAATTAACATGTTAGGGGCACCTGGGTGGCTCGGTCAGTTAAGCATCTGACTTTGGCTCAGGTCATGATCTCAAGGCTCATGAGATGGAGCCCCGCATTGGGTTCTGTGCTGACAGCGTGGAGCCCACTTGGGATTCTCTCTCTCCCTCTCTCTCTTTAAAAAAAAAAAAACATTTTAGAATAAACCTGCCCATGTGGTCTGCAGACTTCTAAATTTTGCTGGCCTCTATGGCCATGACCTTTCCAGTCCTGGGTCACACCCTCAAGTGGGAATTACCAAGAAACATTCATGATTAAAATTAGCTTCCTTTGGTATATCACTACTCCTCTGAAGCTACAATAAAGAACCTTTCCTCAACCCTACAAAGTATTGTGAAATCTTCTGTTAAATCCAGCTTCCTGGGGTACCTCAGTGGCTCAGTCAGTTGGACGTCCGACTTGGGCTCAGGTCATGATCTCACAGTTCATGAGTTTGAGCCCTGCATCGGGCTCTGTGCTGACAGCTCAGAGCCTGGAGCCTGCTTCAGATTCTGTGTCTCCTTCTCTCTCTACCCCTCCCCTGCTTGCCCTCTGTCTCTGTCTCTCTCTTTCAAAAATAAATAAACATTAAAAATATTTTTTAAAAAACAATAGCTTCCCAATAAAAATCCTTAGACTCTCTAGCCAAAGTTGTTCATGATAATGACTGCCCTTAATTATTTTTCAGCTGAGCAAAGAGGTGTCTGTCCTGTGACCAATACCACTTGCTGCACCTGAATTAATACTTCTGGGGAAGTTGAAACTCAGTTACATAAGATCACTGAGCAAGCTATTTGGCTTAAAAAGATAACTCCTTGAATAGAGTCTTTCTTTAGACTATTTGATTATGATCAGTTTAGTCTTGGGGACCATCATTCTGAAGTTCACTACAGACATTGGGAATTATCCTGTTCATAATACTCTGGTAGTCCCCAAGGTGTGCTGTCTTCTCCCAAAAGCTTTAAATACATGTTTGCAAGGAGCTAAGCACCAAACAAGTGATCTCCCAAGACTGGAACATCAGAAAGGGAATGAAGAGAATGACTGACTTAAAAATGTAAACCTGAAGTCATGACCTCTGAATACCACAGAGACTCAGCAAACTTCATCATAACCTGCGAATACACACAGAGGGTCAGCAAAAACTGTGAGAATGTGGATCTATGGCTGGGAGTGGTGCTTACGCCTTACATTTTGATCACATCTCTTAATTAGGCTGAGAGTCTGATCAAAAGGTGGGGAGGGGGGGGGAATTCTGTAAAAAGAGACAACAGGCCCAAAATGGAGTTAATAGTGATAAGCCCCACATCAGCAAACCAAGACCTCTAATTCCTAACCTCCCCCCAGGAATAAATCTTAAACCAGTCAATCTGGAATTTCCTGGCCAGCATTAGTGAGGCAATCCACCTGGTAGATCCCTTCTGTCCCCCAAAGAACCAATAGTTAACCTGCTCTTTCCCTGTTTGCGCCCCTTCTGCCTAGGAAAGCCCCTCATTTTGTTCAGCTCTTCAGGGCTCTTTTCTATTTCCTAGATGGGATGCTGAATGACTCATGAATCATCAAATAAAGCCAATTAGATCGTCAGTACTTTTTAACACCTTGTAGCACGAGGTATTTCCCCACATCATTAAATATTCTTTGAAAACATGATTTAATGGCTACAAAGTGTTCCAGCAAATGGATGTGACATAATTTATTTAAACAATCTCTTATTTTGGAGCATCTAAATTGTTTCTAATTTTTTCTTCTCTCAAAAGTATTGGAGAGAGCATTCCCATGGTTAAATTTTTGTTTGTATCTGGAAATAAAGGGTTCGGAGGGTCCTCACAAGCATTGCCAACTTTCTTTCCAAAAAGGCTGCCCCAGTGTGCACTTCCCCACTCCTGTCTCCTCCCGCCTTTGCCCAGCACAGGGGCTGGGGGTGGGGGGTGTGCTCAGGACGTGCCTCCAGGCTCATAAGAGGATGTTAACACTCACGCCAGTCAGACTGCTGCAGACAGGTCGGCCTTCTAAGTCTCATCATGGCATGCAATTTTCAGCAGGTTCCTGTTGCCCCCAGGCTCACCTCTCAGCTCTAGGGACCTCCAGATATGTCCCTTGAGTCCCCAGCAGGGAACATACAGGACCTTCTTGGCTTCAAAGACAACACTGTATCTCTTTGCTTTAGCTCCTCCAGTGGGCATGGGTCCAGGGAAGGAACACATCCAGCCAGTATTAGTGAGATGTAGTCATCACAGGAGTCTGGTCGAACCCTCCTGCCAGCTGCCCACTCAGAAACTCTGCCCCCGCAACCCCTCTTCCTTTGCTCACTCGGGGGTTATTTATGCCACTGGTGATGAGTTTACTATTGCTCCAGAGGAGAAGTGGGGAAGAGTCCCCTAGAGTGGCAGAACAAGGCTCTGGGGCCAGGCCACCTGAATTCAAAGGCCAGTTCCACCACTTAAGAGCTGTGTGACCTTAGGCAAGTTACTTAATCCTTGTGTGCCTTAACCTGCACATCTGAAAAATGGGACCCTACCTCATGGGCCCCTTCCTTGGAGACCTCAGTGAGTTAGCACTTAGTGCAATGCTTAGCACTCATTTATGCGCATCAGTGATATTTAAATATTTCATGCGTACTTTTTCATTAAATAAGAATGAGAATAGGACCTAATGTCCCACACTATTTTGTTTAGTGGCTCGGGGCCGTGGAGATGTCTTGGTCGCATTGGTTTCCAGTGCACCACACAAGCCCTTGCCCACTCAAGGTCCATCGGCGTTTGCAGTTCTCCTGTGAGCAGTCCTTTCTGCGGTTGGCACTCACCCTGAACATGGCGACAGACGCCCAGCCACCATGACCAGTGCTCTTCCTATGGATAAAATGTCTAGAATGTCGGAGTCTGTGGGTCCAGGATGGCCGCAGTCCAAACTCCCAAGCCAGCGTTTTCTCCCAGTTCCAGAAACTCCACCTAGCTTTGGGCACAAATGCCTTTCCCAAGCTGGCTCCACGGGGAACCCACGCCTTCTTGCAGTGGGCATTTGCCGATCACACTTTTAAAGAGGGAACTTGATTTTGTGGCTACATTTAATCTGGGTTCACGCTTGCCCTTTGCCTCTCCTATCTAATATCTGAGGAACGCTTGATGGGTCATGGGCGGATGTTTTATGAATTACTTATTCATCTTTTTGCAAGGATAGCAGCGAAGCTGACCTTCCTGATGTTGACTGGTAGAAACACAGTTGCACATCTAAGAAAGTCCAATCTTCTCGCAGCTCTAGTCAGTGACATCAGGAGAAGGTAACACATCAGACAGGTTACTGCTATGCCCCCTGAGCGCCTTGACCCCCTCAACACCGCCCTCAACAGACAACGGCCGCCCGCCAGGGCTGTGATATCCACACTAAGAATCATTTGGGGTAAAGGCCACCCAGACACCCCTGAAGCCAGATGCAACTTTTTTCTAGCTTTATTGAGATATATTTGACATTTAACTTAGTGTAGGGTGAAGCGTGCAATGTGATAGTTTGGTACACATGTATATGTTGCTAAATGCTTACCACAGTAAAGTGAGTTAGCACATCCTCCACCTCATAGAATTACCATTTTGTTATGGTTGTTACGGTGAGAACATTCAAGCCCCACTCTCATAGCAAATTTTTTTAAATGTTTATTTATTTTTGAGAGTGAGAGAGACAAAGCATGAGTAGGGGAGGGGCAGAGAGAGAGAGAGAGACAGAGAGAGACACAGAACTTGAAGACAGGCTCCAAGCTCTGAGCTGTCAGCACAGAGCCAAATGTGGGGCTCGAACTCACGAACTGCAAGATCATGACCTGAGCCAAGGTCGGAAGTTTAACCGACTGAGCCCCCAGGCGCTCCTCATAGCACCGTGCTGGTTATCCAGAACATATGCATCATCAAACCCAGCTCAGGGCCAGCATCCCGAGACACCAGCTGCTGGCCTTTACGGTGAGTGCCATGAGGAAGTGAGTTTACCAGGCAATACGCTTGTATTCCCACCACTAAGAAGTGCCAGGCCCCCCTGAGAAGAGGGGGCGCGACTTTCCTGCAGTGCGCCTCCTGAAGAATGTGTCCCGGCAGCGTGAGACAGCTACAGAGCCGCACACCCAGACTGACCCATGAAAGGACACAATGTTTGCCAGATGGACACTGTGGCTGGATTTCCCACCACCTTCCAGAATGTGCTGTGTCTTTACAAAATGCAACACATCAGAGCTGATACTCTGGAAGCTAAACCATAGAGGAAAAATACTCTTTAAAGATGATCTCTTGGGGCGCCTGGGTGGCTCAGTCGGTTAAGCCTCCGGCTTCGGCTCAGGTCAGATCTCACCTTCGTGGGTTTGAGCCCCGCGTCGGGCTCTGTGCTGACAGCTAGCTCAGAGCCTGGAGCCTGCTTCTGGCTCTGTGTCTCCTTCTCTCTGTGCCCCTCCCCCTCTCAGGCTCTGTCTCTCTCTGTATCAAAAATAAATTAAAAAAAAAAAAAGATGATCTCTTAAGGATCAACTGTGCAACTATGAGACTTGAAATAAGTCACAGCTGAGGAATTTAAGGATGAAATTACAACACGAGTCTTTGACACTGTGAGTGTGGACACCGGCCGTTGAGAGGCTGCTTGGGAGGTAGACGGGTGCATGCATGGGAAGCGTTTGAGTGAGAAGCTGGGGCTTAGGACCTGGCCGTGGGGAAAGAGATAAGGTGGAGTTTGCCCAGGGGCAGGGGAGGGGAAAGGCCGCCCACACGACCCAGCTGCATGCCAGGCCCTATGGGGACAAGGAAGGCGGTGGAGTCGGGGCACAGACCCTGAGTACCTCCTCCCTAGTGCTGGAGTCCACTGCACATGGCCTCAGCCTGCTTGTCAGCGTTGAATCAGGAGCTCCCCAAAACCAAAGTGGGCCTGTCCCTCCTGTGACCTCAGCAGTGAGCACAGGCTGTCACCTCCCAGAGATGCATTCCCTGGTTCTTGAGTGAGTGAAAGAATGAATGATGCGTATTTCCACATTCCATAAAATGCCAGTGTTTGGTGAAACAACAGAGTTTCATAATTTGGGAAAATCTGCAATAATAAAATTTTTATGAATAACTGGACAGCACATAGGAAAAGCAAAAAGATGGGGTACGATTCTTTATTTACAAGACAGCCCTGATTTTGTACTCACACATATAAGTGTCTTCTGATTTGAAGCAAGCATATGATCTGTGACATGGACTGTGAGCTGACCAGAGGACGGTCACCGTCAGCATGTGAGGAATCTCCTTGCAGCCTCTCTGCTCTGCCTATATTACATATTTTGTGCCAAGAACAAACTTATGGGAGGAAAGTCACCCACACATTAATCGTGATTCTAAGATGGTGGGATTATGGATGACTTAACTTTTATAGACCGATTCCAGTGTTTTCTCAATTTCATACAATGGGCACCTCAACAAAGTGTTTACATGAACAAAACACCCATGATTCAGATTTGGGGAGGGCTGGGAAGGAGGGTCAGGGGGGAGAAGGGACACCTGCGCCAGGTGTGTTTGGGCAAAGCTGGGAAGGCCTCCCCCTGGCTGGGCCCCGGCCTGGCCTCACTGTGGGTGCTGAGCGCCTGCTGGCCACCAAGTACAGCCCTGCAGCCGACGGTCTTGGAGGCATGGACGGCTTGCCTTCAAAGGGAGGAAGGGTCTTGCTTGCTTGTTGCTAAATGGCTTCTGATCCCGCCTCCAATGGGAGGGACCTTGACCCAAGCATCTCTCGCTTCTCCAGTATCACAGAGTTTGTTGAGGGAAGCCCCATCTGCTTTCTCATTCCCACCTCCCAACACTCTACTGAGGCCAACACTGAGGATCTGGGTAGATGACACAAGGAAGAGGAGAGCCCCACTTGCCCCTCTGCCTGTGTTTAAGACTCCTGCACTCCACCCTCCTCTCCACTGCCTGACCCTGCCCGGCCTCTCCAGCTGAGCAGGCCACGATGGAGGGAGACTGGATCGAGGAGCAGTTGACTCGGTCTAGAAGACTCACAAGGGCTTACCAACAGTTTGCCTCTCAGTGGTAGAGAGGACGAAGGCCTCAGAGGTGTTGCCCAGCCTGCAGGCTCACCAGCACCGGGCCCTCCTGCCTAGTGGGGCCCATGTGTGTTGGGGGTTGGACATGGAGAGCCCCGGGGAAGCACCTTCAGAGCCATGAGGCTGTGGGACGACCTTGCGTGTAGCAGGCTCTGCACTGGATTCTTCCATCTGCCACTCAGAATCTACTGTCCCCCATTCTCCACCCTGCTCCCCACTCAGGGAGCCTGAACTCCCTCTCCAAACTCCTTTGTCCTCTGGCTTAGAGATCAGTTAACAGTGGGAGACTGGCAGGCGGGAAGAAGGAGGATTTGGGCCCCTCTAGCTGTGCCATCGCTGCGGTGGGCTGCCCCACTCCCAGGACTCTCTCCGTCTCCAGGGACTCCGTTCTCTCCCCTGTGGAGTCCCTGTCGTGTGCGGGTGGCAGCTCCGCGCTCACTGCTAAGGACACAAGAGGAGCACAATGGCTTCCCAAGATGCTAGCCCCTAGGTGCTTCCCATCCTCTGTGGGTCCTCGGCTCCACGCACCCTAGTAAATCCCCTCTCCATTACACTTCCCCAGTCTCCCCGTGACTGTGCATTTTTTCCCTCCTGGGATCTGGACTCATTCAGGCTCCCGCTGCATCCTCCCCCTACTGGTAGGTCCAATCTGGCCTCCATGATCTCCCTTTGGGCTTCAGTTTCCTGATCTTCCAAATGAAGCAACAACCAACATGCTTTGCTTGTTGTTAAAAAAAAAAAAATGGAAACCATAGGAAATGCAGTTCTTTTGAAAAGGTTTACAAACTGTAGTGTCCGCAAGAGATTTAGGGATTGGAACTCCGTGGGGCGCCTGGATGGCTCAGTCATGGGTTCGAGCCCCACGTCGGGCTCTGTGCTGACAGCTCTGAGCCTGGAGCTTGCTTTGGATTCTGTGTCTTCCTTTCGCTCTCGGCCCCTCCCCTGCTCATGCTCTGTCTCTTTCTCTCTCTCAAAAATAGACATTAAAAAAATGTTTAAAAAAGGATTGGTACTCCGTGTTCTCAGGGACTTCCTGATAAAGAGTAGCTACGGTCCCACCTGCCACCTGCCTCTTCTGAGACACACTGTGAGTCGGGAAGAAATGCAAGAATGACTCCAAGGGACCTAAACAGTGATACAAAAGCCTCCAGCTTCTGCACTTAACCCCGGCCCTTTGCATGGTCGATCAAAGCAGATGAACACTCACTTTACACCTAAGGGTTTCGGTTTCTGGCCCACCATCACTAAAAAAAGAGGAATTTAGGAAGAGAGAAGACTTCCGGTGAGACCACACCGATGAGAATGGAAACTGGAAACTGGTTGTGTAAGAAGAACCCAGAACTCTCGGGACCAAGGCCGTGGGACCGAGAAAGCTCTGGGATCCGAGGACCGAGAAAGCTCTGGGATCTGAGGACCGAGGAGAAAGCTCTGGGATCCGAGGCCATCAGCAGAGGGCAAACGCCAGCACACCTCTCAGGCCCCGAGGGCTGCACCACCTCCTGCTCAGAATCCGAGGTTCACTGCGGCAACCCTGAGCCATTACGGAAAGGTTAATGGTGTTCCGCATTTTCCGAGTAAGAAAAAAAGGAAATGTGCACTGCATCTTAGAGATATTTCCATCTGAAAATGTTACATGAAAATAATTTATGGTTCTTTCTGGAAAACTCAGCTGTCTTGATCTTATTCCCTGTGGGTTCCAGATGGGTGAGGTTTTGCTGTTACTGGAAATATCCACTTTTGCAGGCAGTCAGCATTTATTGAGTGCCTGCTGAATGCTGATCACTAAACTGGGTGACAGGGGAGAGGGCTACAGGGAGGAGAGGGCCTAGCTATGTCTCCAGGGGCCTGGGGAAGAGCATCTGAGCGAGCTGATGGACTGAAAGACCTCCTCCACCCCCACATCTCCTGTCTTCCTGAGGGATCTCGCACAGCCACACCACTGTACCCGCTGCCCGCTGCCTCCATGGCCACACCTGCACCAGCAGGCCAGACAAACTGGGCCACCTCAGCCGACAGCCCCTCACCAGCTGGGCACCCCAGTCTGCGCCCCTCTCTGGGGTCTGTTTTTATTATAAATATTTCATTGTTTAGGAGTTTGGGTTTTAGCTGACATACAGCATCTGGCAGGGCTCCCCTCTAGCATTTGGTAATAATTCCACACCAAATGCTAGTGAGAAACCCTCCCAAATGGAACAGTTTTAAGCCAAGACTCTTTAAAAACCAGAGGTTGAGGAAGTCACTGCATCTGAGCATCCACGGCTCCCGGGCTAGCAGAGGCCAGACACGTGCCGGAAACACAGCCCTCGCTATTTTGGGGCTCCCCACTTGGCACACGGCAGTCTCCCTTCTGTCCTGATCTCTGCACCCCCAGAGACATAAAGCCGGAGGACAGATACACAGTAGGTGCTCTGTAACCATTGCTGAGCTGGATTCCGTGACGTCAAATTAAAACATGCTCATTCAGGGGCACCTGGATGGCTCGGTCGGTTAGGCTCTGACTTCCGTTCAGGTCATGATCTCGCGGTTTGTGGGTTCGAGCCCATCAGGCTCTGTGCTGACAGTTCAGCCTGGAGCCTGCTTCCGACTCTGTGTCTCCCTCTCTCTCTGGCCCTGCCCTGCTCACGCTGTCTCTCTTTCAGAAATAAATAAAACATTAAAAATAATTTTTTAAAGTGCTCATTCGGTTTCCAAAATGTGATTTCTTTACACTTGCTCTTCCCCTACCTTTGACAGCTCTGGATTTCCTTCAGGAGAAAGTGGGTTTCCCGAACCGCTGGCACTGCACTGCATGGGTTTGCATTCCGGTGGCTCTGGGACCTGTGTAAATCGAGAACACCCGCCTGGCGAGCCCCGGGGCGGAGTGGCACATGGGCCCCGTGCATAGTATGTGCTCAACAAACCCTCACTCAGCCTGACTGAGCACTCACTTTGTCCCAGAACCCTTACATGGGCATCTCCCCTCATGGATGTTTGTTGATGAAGGGGAGGCTTCCTGCCTGAGCCCCTCCATGACTCTCTTCCCCAAGACGTGAGTGGCAAGTTCCGCCAGGGCCACTGGCTAAGTCCCTGCACCTCCCGCTGCCCTCCTGCAGCTTCAAAGACACGGGCGCACGCTGAAAGGACTGGTGTCAGGGATGAGGGTGAACCTTTCCTGCTGGTTTTCAGTCCCACCTTCGCCTCTAGGCTTTGCCTTTTGAGTGATGTGAGTCCTCAAGTCTCCTCACAGTGCAGAAGTAGCCACGAGTAACAGGGTCCGGTGAGGTGACAACAGTGATCTGTACATGTTCCAGGACCACAGAAAACCCTGTGTTTCTTCAAAAATACCCTCGACCTGAACTAATTTTTTTCTCGCACTCTCTTTTTTTAATTGACATATACCTTTTGGCTGTGGTGTATCCTACTGTGAATTTATGTTTTTAATCCTGCTTGGGACTCTTTGTGACTCTTGACTCTAAGGATTCATGTCTTTCATCAATGTTGGAACGTTATTACCCATTATCTCTTGAGAAATTGCCTCTCTTCCTGACTCTTTACCTTATGCTTCTGGAAATATTACAGACTTCTAGAGATATGAGACCTCCTAATGGAGGTCTGAGTGAACCTCGGTGGTCAGAGCTAGGCTGCCTGTAAATCACTTCCTTGGAAGGCTGATGAAATGCTGGAAGCCAAGGATGATGCTGTCCCTTTCACCAACCTGCAAAATCCTTGACAGGCAATGGGAAGATGATGTCCCTTGCCACTACATAAAAAAGTGTGCTGTCAAAGTGGTTGTAAGCATGGCCTCCAGGATCAGTGGACCCAGTTGTGAAGCCCAGCTCTGCATTTTACCAGCTCCATGACCTCAAGCAACTTGACAACCTCTCCATGCCTTGGTTTCTTGTTCCATAAAATGAGAATCTAAGTGAGATTTCTCACTAGTTTGCTGTGACGCTAAATGCTTCGGTTCTGGAAGGGCTTTCTCTGCCCCTTGCTGATGCTCACTGAGTCCATCAGAAACATCATCTGTTAATAATAGTGATATTTGAAGCCCATTCATGTAGCTATGCCATTGCATCCCTTTATTGTCTCTCTGAAATTGTCCCTAGAATATTCCACCTGCATTTTTATTCTCACTGGAGGCATAAAGATGATGCAACCCTTTCCCCCCTCCTCCCCCCTTTTGGGACAAGTAGTGAGAAATCAAAATGAGCCTTAGAGCGGGACCGAGGCGGGTGTGGTGAGGGAGAAATCCTGGAGGAGAAAAAGTGAGAATGGATATCCATCAAGTCATTAGCTGCAGAGTTATGTCTCCCACCTGACTTAATGCTCAGATGCAGGTTTTCACATCTTCCTCATCCCACCCTGCTGAGCTAGCCAGGCAGCTGTGTACCCTTGAGCCCCCTCAGGACCCCCAAGAGTGACTCTGAGAGCCCTGAGTGTCCCTGGCTCCCAAGGGGCTCATGGTTTTCCCACCCCCACCTCCCCCCGACACCCTGCATCAGGAAACTCAGGACCTCATGCAGGACTGGAGGCGTGGAGGCGAAGAGCCACACCCTTCCTCAAGACACAGCCCCCCCCCCCACCCCCGGCAGCGCCTTGCTCTCCCAGAGACAGGAGAGAGCAAGAAGGCTCCGTTCTCCCGGAGGGACATTCTTGCCCTTGCTACTGCGCCAGCATCTCAGAAATGTGAATTCGGAGGCAAGTTACGGAGCGTAAGTTACTGCTGGCACTTGATTGGAATAACCGTTACGTAAAAGCCAACACAGATGAATCGCCTGTAGGGAGTTGTCTGACTGCATGAGTTTTTACACATCTTTCAGCTAAATCAAAGATCCAAATGCTAAATCTCACACTCAGGAACATCAAGTGGATTTGTGACAGTCCCCGGAGGACTCGGTGTCCATAAACCAATGAATGAATTACACTGATCCTGGTATGTAGTTTCTCATCTGTGACTGATACAATATTGATAATATTCTTTATTTCACTTAACTCTTTCAGGACCACACTGAAACACCACAGTCTGGGATTACGTCTACACTCTGATGCAAATAACAATCACCCATAGGGACTAGGGTGCACCAGTTGATTATTCATTGATATGTAAACCATGAGAGGATTAAAGTGGGCACCTGCCATTGTTTTCGGCAGTGGTGGTGTTACATTTATCACTGTGGAACTAACTCGTGTTGGAATTTCGTGATCACTGCCACGCCATTGCCACCTACTACAATCGGCCAGTTGGTGCATGAGGCCATGTTGGGAAATTGTTGGTCGTGATCGGTGCAACCCCCTGAAGGTCACCAATTTAGCCAAATCTGTTCAGTCCACGGCATGCTTATTGATTTCCCGTCCTGTGCTGGTCCTGTGCGGGGAGCCGTGAGGTGCAGGCATGTGGGAGGCAGAGGAGTGTGACCAGGAACACCTTATTCAACGATGCCTGGGGAAGAAAGATGCTCAGACAACACTGTGAAATAACCCCATCTGGCCAGGTGCGGAGATAATGTCGGTGAAGATGCTGGCGCTGGGCACAGATGGGCTCTCTCTGCCAGGTGCCTGGGTCTGGCCTTTACCCACACATACTCGTCCGACTTTCACATCGCTGCGGACCAGTTGCTACGATTATGGGAAGTCCGCTTTACAGATGTAAAATCCGAAACAGGTAAGGCTTAAACAGCTGTTCCCTCCAAGGTCATAGCTCATTGAGGAACAGGAACACAGAGCAGACTGACACAAAAGCACTGCACCAGCTCTTCCCAAAGTGCAACAGCATTCATGGGGGGTCTGGATATTGACACATGGGGCATGAAAACCTGACTTTGTCCAGGGAAAATCATTCTCTCGCCCTCTCTTTTGATTCTCCTGTCCCAGTTGAGGGGAGCATTTCTGTTTGGTGCAAGCTGAACATTGAGAAGCAGGGGCCCAGGCTGCTGTGGGCTTGGGGCCAAGAGGCCAGCGGAGCCCCGGCCGAACAGCACCTCGCCAGTTCAGGACGCCTGAGACTTGACAGGTTCCTGCCATCCTGAAAGGCCACGGCCTAGCCAAACTAGATGAGCCCTGGGGGCTTTTTCAACTTTGTTCCAAGGCACCTTAGGGGTTCCTTGGAGAAAACGCAAGGCTAGCTCTCTTTTTGGGGACAGGGAAAGCAGATTTGGAGTCAGTCTGTTTTAGATTTTTATTTGGAGGGAAGGAACTTCTTGACAAAAGGCAAACAAGCACAATAAAAAATTAAGAAAATACCAACCTTACTTGTCTCCACTGACCCCCATTCCTCAATTCATCGGAGAAGAATGAGGCCACAAGAGCAGCACGCACAGGCCACAATGCCACTTCTGCTCACTTTCATGGGTCAAAGCCAGTCACGTGGCCATGCCTCCCCTCACAGCGTAAGGAAGTGTGTCCAGAAGGATGAGCAGACACCTGTAAGTGCACTGTTCAGAGGGTCACTAAAGACTGCACTCTGAGTCATTAAATGTTCTGTTTCCCTCTCCTTCTCTCACATATTACACTTTTCCCCTTCAGGTTGATGGTCACGCTTATTCGAAGGACATATAACTAAGAGACAAGGTCCTAGACACCTCCCAGCATGCACACAGCCTTGGAACAGAGACTGGAAAATGCCAGCGCACACTCCCGTCAGAAGGGGAAGAAGAGTCCTCAGCTAACCCGTGTTCAGAGTCCCCAGCAGAGACGAGATCTGGGAACTTTTTACTCTGATTAGGCTCGGATGCTGTTTGATGGCAGTGCCTCGCTGGCCCTTGACCACGTCGCTTAGAGGGTTCTTCTTTGCCTCTATTTGGAGTGCGTGTTGGGGAGGACTGAATCATTACCCACTTTCCACTACACACAGGGGGTGCTCGAGGGTAACTGCAAGTCTCAAACGAGCAGAGTCTGTATTGAAAGTCCAGGCTGACCACTCTTTTGGTAACAGCAACTCACTCAAAATGTACTAGCTTCTTCTCTACTTGTTTCTACTCAGTTCTGTGAGCCAGTAATGCTGCCCAGAGTTCTCTTGGAGAGAAAGCCCTCCAGACCACTATAATTCTTCATCCTCTTTTTCCCCACCTCTCTCTCCTTCTCTCCTTATTTTTGATGGTATTTTCATCTTTTACTGTGAGATCATCTTATATTTCTAGAATAGTTGCAAAAAAATAGTGTAGAGAGTTCCCGTGTACCCCTCACCAAGTTTCCCTAATGTTAACATCTTGTACAGTCATAGTAAAATTATCGAGATTGCATACGTTGTGTTTACTCATCACGTCTCTGTGGTCTCTTCCAGTCTGTGGCAGTTTCCCAGTCTTTCCTTGTCTTTCACACTCTTGGCACTTAGAGCATTCCTCAATTTTGGTTGGTTCGTTGTCTCGTCTCATTAGATTCAGGTTATACATTTAGGCAAGAAGCCCCCAGGAACAACATGTGCTTCTCTGTGCATCGTATCTGAGGTTGCATGATGTCAATATGTCTTTTCTTTTCTGGTGATGTTAATCTTTATCACTTCATGTGAGTGCTGTCTGCCAAGTTCTCCATTAGGAAGACCATGCAAATACTCTGTATCTGCTCAAACTTCTACACACCAATTTTAGCATCCATCACTGGATCTTGCCTGCAACAATTCATTACTGCTGTGTTGTTCTAACATGACATTTGATTTCCTTCATTCCGTCTACATTTTGTTGAAGGATCAAGATTCTTCTGTAAGGAAGAAATATACTTCCCCATTCATTTATTTGTTTATTTATACCAATATGGGCCCAAAGATATGTATTTGGTGAGGGGGGGAATAACTCAATGCTATCACTCTTTCCTGTGTTGCTCAAATTGTTCTAACTTTGGTCACTGGGAACTCCTCCAGTTGGTTCCTGTGCCTTTTCAATATGCTTCATTCTTTTTAAGTGTCTCCACGCCCAACATGGGATTTGAACTCATGACCCTGAGATTACAAGTCACATTCTCTACCAACAGAGAGGGCCAAGTGCCCCACCTCATTTTTTTTTCTAAGCAATTTCTTTCTGGCACTATAAGATGTCTCAGGCACATTTTTTTTTAAGTTTATTTATTTTTGAGAGAGAGAGCGAGATCACAAGTGCAAGTGGCAGAGGGGCAGAGAGAATGGGAGAGAGAGAATCCAAGCAGGCTCCACACTGTCAGTGCAGAGTGCTACCCAGGGCTTGATCTCATGAACTGTGAGCTCATGACCTGAGCCAAGATCAAGAGGTAGGATGCTTACGTGACTGAGCCCCCCAGGCACCCCTGTTTCAAGCTCAGTTTGCATTGTCCCTGCCCCTGCACTGGAACCAATTGCTTCTAAGAGAAGCCCTGTTCCTTTTACTGAAGAATGGTACTTAGAAACCAAGCTGGGGGCATTCTGTGTACCTATCGTTACCATGATGTCATTGGTTCTAGCCTTCCCAGCAAACAGAACTTGAAAATATATGATATATGTATACACACATATTGTATTTAGGTCTCCCTTTATCCATCTGTGTGTGCATATATGACCTGTGATTCTAATCATCACCACAAGCTTCATTCTACCATTTCCTCTCTTCTTATTTGTAACTCCAACAGTGAGAAACCTGTGTCTCATTATCTAAAATATATTCACTTGTTTGACTCTTCTGTACACGTAAAGTAGTTTCAGAATTGCTATCCACAGCCCTGGAAGAAACAAATTTACCAACTAGAGTAGACAGTTATTCTAACTGCATTTGTATAGTTATTTTAGCCTTTGTCTTCACATCAAACAGCAAAATATTGAATATTTTACAAAGTAACTTGGGTTAGTGTTGTTTCTTCCTCTCTCCCTTCCCTGTACTTATGTCATACATTTGTAATACTATTGGATTCATTTGTTATAGTTTGTATTCTGTTTTTATTTCCCCCATAACCTGTGTATTTTCTTTCTCCCTTCCTTCCTTCCTTCCTTCCT
>NC_043715.1:37092874-37122359 GCF_006229205.1 Suricata suricatta | reverse complement strand
TCCTTCCATCCTTCCTTCCTTCCTTTCTTCCTTCCGTCCTTCCTTCCTAATTTCCATTCACTAACGTGGAGTTTCATGAATTTTGACAAATAACCAATCAGGTATCCACCACCACAGTCATGGTATTTCCTCATACAGACTCTGTGTCATCAATCCCTTCCTCCAAGCCCTACTCATGACCCTATGCATACTGTTTTGCCTTTTTAAAATGCTGTATAAGTGGCAAAATACACAGTGAAACCTTTGGTTTCTGGCCTCTTTTACTGAGCAAAATGCATTTAGGAGTCATCCTTGTTTTTTATTTGCAACAATTTGTTCTAGTTTATTGTTGAGTAGTGTTCCAGTGCATGAAAGTAACACACTTTATCTGTTCACCAGTTGAAGATCATCTATGTTCTTTCCCGTGTAGACTACTGTAAGTAAAGCAGCTTATAAAAATTTGTGTAAAGGTTTTTTATGTAAATGTAAGTTTTTATTTACCCAGAATTACTAGGTATGGTTAACTTTATAAGAAACCTCACGTCTAAACTGTTTTCCACAAGGGTTGTAACATTGGCAGTCCTGTGAACAATGTATTAGGGTCCATTGGTTTTGTCAGACTCTTTTTTTTTAAATGCTCTAGTAGGACTGTAGTGATATCTCATTACAACTAGAATTTGCATTTCCCTAATGACTCATGATGTTGGAAATCTTTATATATGCTTATCTGTTATCTACAGATCTTCCTTGGTGAACTAACTATTTAGATCTTTTGTGTATTTTTAAAATTATATTTTTGGTATTCTTCCAGTCGAACTTTAAAAGTTTTTATGGGGTACCTGGGTGGCTTAGTTGGTCAAGCATCAGACTTCGGCTCAGGTCATGATGGCATAGATCGTGCGGTGAAGCCCCACGTCGGGCTCTGTGCTGACAGCTCAGAGCCTGAGCCTGCCTCATATTCTGTGTCTCCCTCTCTCTCTGCCCCTCTCCTGCTCATGCTCTGTCTCTGTCTCTGTCTCCCTCTCCTTTTCTCTCAAAAATAAATAAATGTTAAAAAACAAGTTAAGTTATTTATATAAGCTGGACACCAAATCCTTTGTCGCAAATGTTATTCGCAAGATATTATTCTCAGCCTGTGTTTTGTTTTTCATTCTCTTAACAGTGTCTTTTCCAGAGAAAAGGTTTACAATTTTGATCAAGTCCAATTTATCTTTGTTTTTCTTCTATGGATCATACTTGCAATGTCATATCTAAAATTTCTTTGCTTAATTCAAGATCATAAATATATTCTCCTATGTTTACTTACAGGATTTTTATAGTTTTATGTTTTGCATTTAGGTCTATGATTCACTTTGAGTGGCCCAGTGATCTGGACCAAGGTTCACTGCTTTGCAAAAGGATATGCAAACAGAGCATAATTTCTTGAAAATATTCTCTTTCGTCCACTGATTTTCTTTTGTAACTTTGACAAAGTCATTCATGTAAATATATTTCTGGACTCTTATTTTAACCTACTCAGGTACATGACTTTTTTTTTTTTACCAATATCATGTTGTTTTGATTACTGTAGCTTTATAGTAAATCTTGACATCAGTAGTGTGAGTCTTCCAGCTTTGTTCTCCTTTTCCAAATGATTTTGGTTTTTCTAATTACTTTGCTTTTCATATCATTTTAATTAGAAATTAGAAGCAACCTGTCAATATCTACCAAAAAAACCTGCTGAAATTTTAAATAAGATTGTGGTCTCTCTTCAGATCAATTTGGGGAGATTTAATATCTTAACAATATTGACTCTTCCAATCCATAATCATGGATATGATATCTCCTCATTTATTTAGGTGTTTGTTGGTTTCCTTAGTACCTTATAATATTCAGTATACAGATCTGTACAGATCTTACTAAATTTGTACTTAAGTATTTCATTTTTTATATTATGGTTAATGTACTCTTTTGTAAATTTTGAATTTCAATTCTACTTTGTTAGTATTTAGAAATATAATTGCTTTTGGCATACTGATTTTGTATCCTACAACCTTGCTAAAATTACTTATTTGTGCTTTTTTTGTATATTGGCTGTAATTGTCTATATAACTGTGCTATACAAACATAAAATATTTTTCTCCTATTTGAATTTGTATGGCTTTTATTTGTTTTCCATGTCTTTTTGCACTGGATAGAACCTCTATTGTGAGGTTGAACAGAAGTAGTGAGAGATGACATCTTTGTATTGTTCCTAATCTTCGGAAGAAAGCATTCAGTTTTTCACCATTTAGTATGATGTTAACTATAGGAATTTGTAAATAAGGTTAATAAGGTACTCTTCCTTGAGTTACATTTGTGTCATGAAAACATGTGGCTTGCTCCCCCATGAAGCTGACAATAATTATAAAAGACAAACCCAACCCTTTAAAGTCTCTGGAAACGGTCCTGAGGGCAAATGAAGAAACATTTACTCATGAAAATCTACCAGAAGTCAGTAAGAACAGCAAAGCCAATGGTATTTGAGATACGACACTCCTTCTCTTCCTCCTTTCAGCTCAGCCAGGGGGGATCTCCACTCTAGAACAGCAGCCAAGAACGCAAAGTTTCTTCTCCTCTCACCTCCTAGTCAGAATCCTAGTTTCTCCTGAGAGAAACAAGACACCAGTAACCCTAGCTACCTGCAGCTGAGGCTAAGTTCCAGGTAAGTGTAGCTGAGAGGCGGGGGCTTCATTTTTCTCCCCAGTCCCCTCCCATGGAATGGAGGTCTACCATGGGTGGTGTGTGCTCCAGATAACCCTTTCCCTGGCTCATTTGTAGTTCATAAATCAAATGCTTGAAACCGGGAGAGGCAAGCTGAGAACACCTCATAGTATTGCCCCTCTCTTCACTGGTCACTCAGCTTCTAGACTGAAATGTCATTCCGAGAGAAATGTGTCATTGTTTCCACTCTCAGCTCCACAGATATATAGCTCAGAGATTTTGCCCCAAGAAAGAAATGGACCTTAAAGCAGAGAGCTTTGAATCTCATCCTAAAGGAACAGAGTTCATTTGTAACACGGAGCAAAAATTTGAAGCCTAAGGTGTTTTCAAACCATGGAAGTTATGATGAAAGGCAATTGGGAGGAGACTAATAGAGTCATTGGAGATATAGGCCAAACTATAGGCCAGTGAGTTTTCCAGAGATAATCAGGGAAAGAGACACTGGGGAGGAATTCCCTGGGGTCAGAACAAATCCCAAACCATGACCAAATTGCTCAAAGAACGGATCAGTAGATGGATCAGTTTTTGCTACAGGATTTTTTTAAAATAATGGAGCAGGGGCACCTGGGTGACTCAGTCAGTTAAGCTGGGTTTCAGCTCAAATCATGATCTCACAGTTCATGCATGAGTTTGAGTCCCATGTCAGTCTGTGCTGACAGTGTGGAACCTGCTTGGGATTCTCTCTCCCTCTCTCTCTGCCCCTCTGACTCATGCTGTCTCAGTCTTTCTCAAAATAAATAAATAAACAAACCTAAAGAATAAATAAATAATGGAGCAATTGGATGGCCACTAACAAAGATTGAAATCTGATGTGGCCAGGGAAAGAGACTCCCAAAGCCAGTGTCATCCAGTGTGACCATGGTCATATTCAAGGTGGCACTCCCTAAGAAGCAGCATCAGAAGCTTCAGGCCAGGTTGGTGAGGGAAGAGGCTTCACTAGAATATTCCAGCCAGTTGCTAAACCACAAGAAAGGAGGGAAGGAATAAAGGAAGGAAGGACAGAGAGAGAGAGAGAGAGAGAAAGAGAGAGAAAGAAAGAAAGAAGAAAGAAAGAAAGAACGAAAGAACGAAAGAACGAACAATAAGACCCCTAGAAGGGATAAAGGTGAGAACCCAGAGTTGCTATAATATATACCTAAAATGTCCAGTTTAAAAAAAAATTACAATATGCAAAGAAACGATTAAATGTGACTGGGACAAAAGGCAGGCAACAGAAGCTGCCGGTGAGAGCAACCAGATGGCAGACTTATCAGAAGACTTCAAAGTAGCCATTATAAATACGTTCACACAACTAAGAGGAGCCATGACTTAACAAAGTAAAAGAAGTCATCATGACAAGATCACATCAAATTAAGACTCTCAATAAAAGGACAGAAGTTATTTTTTAAAAATAACTAGATAAAAATTCTGCACTGGAAAGTACAATAACTAAAATCAAAATGTTTATTAGAGGGGCTCAAGAGTAGATTTAAACTATTAGGGGAAAAATTAACAAACTTGAAGATAGATCAATGAAGATTATGAACTCTGAAGAACAGGAAAGAACAGGATAGAAGAAATGAATAGAACCTCAGAGAAATGTGGAACACCATTAAACACACCAACATATCCAGAATAGGAATACAGAAAGAGAGAAAACAGAAAGGAGCAGAAAAATATTCAAAGAAATTATGGCTGAAATTTTCTCAAATTTATAGAAGTTAATTTACACATCCAGAAAGTTCAGTGGTTCAATGTACTCCAGGTAAGATGAACACAAAGAGATTGACAAACAGACACATAGTAAAAGTGCTAAAAGCTGCTGATAAGGAGAAAATCTTTTTTTTTTTTTTGAGGAGAAAATCTTGAAAGCAGCAAGAGAAAAATAACTCAGCATTCACAAGGAAACCCCAATAAGATTAAAAACTCACCTCTCAAAAGAAACAATGGAGACAAGAAGGCGATGTGATATCACATTAGATATGCTTGAGGAGAAAAAAACTGTGAACCAAGAATCCTATATCCAGCAATGTTATCATTTAAAAATAAAGGTGAATTAAAGACATTGCCAGATAAATGAGAATTGAAAGAATTTGCTGGTAACAGACCCACCTTACAACAAATACTAATGAAAGTTCTTTTAAGTTGAAAGCAAGTGACCCCAGGAAGTAACCCACAAGAAGAAACAAAAAGTACCAATAAAGCAATAATATAGTTACAAAAGACTGTATAAATGCGTACTTTTCACCTTTCTTCTCTTAACTTATTTTAAGAATAACTGTATAGGACTGTTTAAACAATATGTATGTAATGTATTATTGGGCCTAAAACATACAGAAAGGTGATACATTTGTACAAAGGAGGTGAATAAGAGTAAAGCTAGATCGAACTAAGGAAATGACTTCAGGTGGTAACTCAAATCCATGGGAAAAAATAAGTAGAAACAGAAATGAGAAATTAGAACGTTAATATAACACAGTAAATATGTACTTGTTTTCCTCTCTTCTCTATCCTTAAAAGATATAAAATTATATAAATAAATATATATTTTAAAAGATTAAAAATTCTATATCCTCCAAGGATATAAAACTATATAAAGTAAGAATTGTAACCGTGTATTATGGTGGTATGAAACATTCATAGATACATTATGTACAATAAAAACTGGGGAAAGGGATAGAGACATATGGTCATAATGTTTCTACATGTCACTAGAATTAAGTCAATATAAATCTGAAACAGATTCTGATAAGTTAAGATATATAAGCCTTAGAGCAACCACCAAGGAAATAACTCAAGAAAATATAGTAAAAACTAATTAAGAAAATAAAAATTCAGGGGCACTTGGTGGCTCAGCCAGTTAAGCATCAGACTATTTCAGCTCAGGTCATGATTTCAGTTTCACGGGATTAAGCCCCAGCTGGGTTCTGTGATGACATCAAGGGGCCTGCTTGAGGCCCTCTCATTTCCCTTCTCTCTGCCCATCCCACACTCACACTCTTTCTCACAAAATAAATAAATGAACTTAAAAAACAAAATAACAATTTTACATTAAAAATATTTATAAAAGAAACAACAAAGCAATCGTGTAACCAAAAAGACAGAAAATATATTGAAAACAGATGGCAGTTGTAAATCCAACTATATCAATAAGAACATTAAATGTGTGTGGATTAAACAATCCAGTTAAAAATCAGAGATTCCTAGGTTGGAAAAAGAAACAAAATCCATCTATATGTTGTCTATAAGAGACATAGTTTAGGTTCAAAGATACAAACAGATGGCAAGTGAAAGGATGGAAAAATACAGAGCACGCAAACATTGATCACATTGAAGTTGATATTTTAGCTATGTGAATATCAGACATATAGCTTTTTACATGTTACTAACAATAAAGGATAGTTTATAATAATGAGTCAATCAATTAAGAAGATATAACAATTATAAACATGTATATACAACAAAGAACCAAGTACATGAAGTAAAAATTGGCAGAAGTGACAGGAGTAACACAATGGATAATTTAAGAGTAATAGTTGAAGATTTTAAACCTATCTTCAATAATGGGCAGAACAACTAGGCAGATCAAAAGGAAATTGAATACTTGAACAACTTTACAAACCACTTAGACCTAACACATCTACAAAACATTCTACATAACAATTGGTGAATATACATTCTTCTCGAATGCATATAAACATTATTCAGGGTAGATCATATGCTAGGACACAAAACAATCCTCACATAAATTTAAAAGGATTCAATAAAACATTGAATGTTCCCTAACTACATGGAATACAAAAGAGAGTCTGGGAAACTCACAAATATGTGGAAATTAAACAACACACTCCTATTTAACCTATAAGTGAAGGAAGAAATCAAAAGATAAATTATAAAATACTTTGAGATGTAGAAAAATGAAGATACAGCATTCCAAAACTTATGGGATGCAGGTAACACAGTGCTTCAGGGGAAATATATAGTTTTAAATTTTTAACTTAAAAAAAAGAAATATCTCCAATCAATAACCTAACCTCCTACCTTAAAACACTGGGGGAAAAAAGAGT
The DNA here is from genome assembly GCF_006229205.1 of Suricata suricatta. Lineage (NCBI taxonomy): Eukaryota > Metazoa > Chordata > Mammalia > Carnivora > Herpestidae > Suricata > Suricata suricatta. Next base: position 37,115,592 of record NC_043715.1, on the reverse strand, counting down.
AAACTAAACCCAAAGAAAAGAAGGAAACAATTAAAATTATAATGGAAATCAGTAAAATAGAGGATGAGAAACAACAGAAATATCACTGAACAAAAAGCTAGTTATTTGAAAAATATAATGAAATTAATAAATCTTCAACTATACCTACAACTTAAAAAGGGAGAAGACTCAACTTATGAGAATCAGAAATGAAAGAGGGGACACTACTTACAAAAATAAGAAGGGTTATAAAGGAAAACTGTGAACAATTGTATGTTAATTAATTAGATAATTTAGATAAAATGAACAATGCTTATAAAATGCAATCTATAAAAATTGACTCAAGGATAGACAATCTGAATAGATATATAGTCAATAGAGAGTGAATGTGTAGTTTATAAAACTACTTATAAAATCTCAGACCCAGGTGGCTTCACTGCCGAATTCTACAAAGCATTTAAAAGAGAATTAGCACCTGTTCTGCAGGTATCACCTCTGCACTTAGAATAATTCATCACAAATTCTTCCCTACTATAGAACAGGAAAGATCACTTCCAAACTCATTTTATAGGGCCAGCATTATCTTGATATTAAAACCAGACAAAGACATGACAAGGAACAAAAACTACCAATATCTTATAAATATGGATGTAAAAGTCCTCGACAAAAGAATAGCAAACTAAATTCAGCAACACTTTAAAAGAATTCTACCCCATGAATCAGTGCCATCTACCCATGGAATGCAAGGTTGGTTCAATATTCAAACATCAATTAATGCAATACCCCGTATTACTAGAATAAAAAATGAAAATCACATGATTACCTCAATCAACACAGAAAAAAGTATTTGAAAAGATTTGACAGACTTGCATGATAAAAACACCTAACTAAGAATAGAAGGTAACTTCCTCAGCCTGATAAAGGACATCTATTTAAAAAAAAAATACAAAACAGAGCTAACATCCCACTCAGTGGTAAAAGATCAATACTTTCCACTTAGAATCAGAAACAAAACATGGATATCCACTATCACCACTTCTATTCAATCTTGCATTCGAGGCTTTATTCAAGGCAATTAGTCAAAGAAAAGAAATAAAAGACATCCACTTTGGAAAGGGAGAAGTAAAACTATCTCTAGTCACAGATGACATGATCTTGTATATAGAAAATCCTAAGTAACCTACTAAAATACTATTGGAACTAAAAAAAAATTCAGTGAGGCTTCAGGTTGCATAATCAATATATAAAAATTAATTGGATTTCTAAATAGTTACAATGAATAATCACAGAGAAATTAAGTAAATAATTCCATTTTTAAACAAGTTATTTTATTTTATAATTCAAATTTAATTTAATTTAAGCTTTATTTTAGCTATAGGCAGTGTTTAAAGAACACTTAATTTTTTATTGAAGTCTATTTACACACAGTGTTGCATTAGTTTTAGGCATACAACATAGTGATGCAACAAGTCTCTAGGTTATGCTATGCTTACGGGAAGAGTAGCTAACCATCTGTCACCATACAGTGCTAGTACAACATGACTGACTGTATTCTCTATTCTGTACCTTTCATCCCCATGAATTATTTACTCCATAACTAGAAGCCTATATCTCCCACTTTCTTTCACCCATTTTGCCCATCCCCCGACCCCTTCCCCTCTGGCAACCATCAGTTTATTCTCTGTATTAATTCCATTTCATAATAGCATCAAAAAGAATAAAATATAATAAATTTAACAACAGAAAAGCAAATTTTATACCCTTAACCTATAAAGGATTATTGAAAGGAACTAAAGATCTAAATAAATGGGAAAATACCCTATTTTGAAGGATTGAAAGACTAAATACTGCTAAAATAGCAATAGTTCTCAAATTCATCTATAGATTCAACACAATCCTTATCCTAATCTCAGCTTGCTTCTTTGTAGAAATTGGCAAGCTTATTCTAAAATTCATATGAAATTGCATGTGACCCAGAATAGCCAAATCAATCTCAGAAAAAAAAAAAAAAAGTTGGAGGACTTATATTTCTCAATTTCAAAATTTACTACAAAGCAACTGTAATCAAAACATTGTAATGCTGGCATAAGGACAGACATATATATATCAGTGGACTAGATCTGAGAGTCTAGAAATTAATTTATGTGTCTACAGTCAACTGATATTTGACATAGGTGTCAAGACCTTCCAGTCTGGAAAAAGTCTTTCCAACAAATTGTGCCACAATAACTAGATATGTCTAGATTTAATAATGCAATGGAACCCTTCCCTCACACCAAACTTACTTGAAATGAACCAAAGGCCTAAATTTAAGAGATAAAACTCATAAGAAAACATGGAGATAGATCTTCATGACCTTGAATTTGGCAATAGATTCTTAGACAAGTCTTTGAAAGCACAAACAACAAAGGAGAAAATAAACTGTATAAAAATTTTAAATGTCAGTGCCTCAAAGGATACTATTAAGAAAGTGAAAAGACAACCTACAAAATGAGGGGAAAAAAAGTTTTGCAAATCATATCTGAAGAGGGACTTATATCTAGAATATATAAATAATGCTTATAATAATGAAAAGACAACCCAATTTGAAAATGGGCAAATATGAATACACATTTCTCCAAAGAAGATGTCCAAATGACCAATAAGATTTGAGTTACACATATAGTGAAATGATTACCACAGGTAAGTTTACTTAACATCCATCATTTCACATAATTATGAAAAAAAAAGAAAAAAAGTAAGAAAAAGAAAAAAAAAGAGCATGAAAAGATGCTCAACATTAGGGAAACACAAATCAAAACCACAAAGAGATGCAACTTCACACCGACCAGAATGAGCACGATGATGAAGTCGGAGAGGAGCAAGTGTTGGAATAACCACTATGGAAAACAGAATGGAAGTGCCTCAAAAAAAGTAAAAATGGAAGTACTGTATGATCCAATCCTCTTCTGGGGTTATACAAGAAGGAAACAAAACCACTAGTTTGGGATGATGTCTGCACCCCCGTGTTCACAGCCGATAGCCAAGAAATGGAAGCAGCCTAAATGTCTACAGATGGATGAATGGCTAAAGAAGTTGTGGTACCTATACACAATGAAATACTACTCTGCCGTAAAAAATGAAGGAAATCTTGCCACTTGGGATAACATGGATTGACTTTGAGGGCATTATGCCAAGTGAAATAAATCAGACAAAGAAAGACAAATACTATACGATCTCACTTACATGTGGAATCTTTAAAACAGAGAGAAAAAGAAAAACACAAACTCAGATCAGATTTATGGCTACCAGCAATGGGGAGGTAGAGTAAAGGGAAATTAGATGAAAGTGGTCCCAAGGTACAAACTTCCATTATAAATTATAAATAAGTGCTAGGGAGGTAACATACAACACAATGACTAGTTACCCCTGCTCTATGGTAAATATAAAAGTGAAGAGATTAAATCCTGAGAGTTCTCATCACAAGGAAAAAGGCTTTTTTTTCCTCTTCTTTTTTTTCATAATTATGTGAAATGATGGGTGTTAAGTAAACTTAACTGTGGTAATCATTTCACTATATGCGTAACTCAAATCATTATGCTATGTGCCTTGAACTTTATACAGTGGTTTATGTCAATTATGTTTCAATAAAACTAAGAGGGGAGAATGAGTATTGGTGAGGATATAGAGAAAACAGAACCTCATACACTGCTGGTAAGAATATAAAATGGTGCAGCCCCTTTGGAAAGCATTCTGGCAATTAGTTCCTCAGTCAAATAGTTATCATGTGACCTAGCAATTCTCCTCCTAGGCATATGCTCCACAGAAATGAAATCAGTGTTTGCATGGTATATCATCCTTAATGATTTTACTTTGAACTAGTTCTGCATAGTTTCTTACAGAGGTATATTGTATATAGCATATTGCAAGTTTCTTGTACACAGTATATTGTAGAGAGTATACTGGCTTTTTATCAAGCCTGTAAGTCTCCTTTTCTTTAATAAAGTTTTTTATTTTAATTCTAGCCTAGTTAACATGCAGTGTTATATTCGTCTCAGCTGTACAACATAATGATCCAATGATTATATACATCACTTAGTGCTCATCATGCCAAGTACACTCCTTAATCCCCATCAGCTATTTCGCCCATCTCCCCACCAACCTCCCCAAAGTAGCCATCATTTTGTTCTCCATAGTTAAGAGTATGTTACTTGGTTTTCCTCTTTTTCCTTTGCTCATTTGTTTTGTTTCTTAAATTCCACGTATGGGTGAAATCATATGGTATTTGTATTTGTCTATAAGTCTCTGCCTTTTAATTGATGTATTTAGACATAAACATTTAGTGTAATTAATGATGTATTTGGATTAAAATACACTATTTTACTAGTTTTTTCTATTTGTCTCCTACCCTTTGAATTAATTGAACATATTTATGATATTTCTTTAATATTGACCAATTATTTATACTTCTTATTATTTTATTAGTGGTTGCCATAAGTTTTACAATATATATCTTTAATGAATCAGAGTCTACTTTCAAGAAATATTATACAGCTTCACACATGTGTAAGGACCTTAGAATAGTACACCTCCAATTCTTCTCTCTTATCCTGTGTACCATTTTTTTATAGGGAGTTTCATTTTTCTTTAAGCACTTTAAATATATCACAAATCTTTTGGCTCACTTGGTTTCTGACAGGTAACTGTGTTCCTCTGTATATAACATGCTTTTTCTCTTTCTGGTCACCTTCAGGATTTTCTCTTTGTCTTTTGTATTCTGCAGGTGGAATAGGATTTGCTTATATGTTTGTTTGAGCTGATCTTTGCTTCTTAAGGGTAGTGTGTTAATCCTGCTTGGTTGTTTTCTGAGCTTCTCTGATCTGTCGTTTGGTATGTGTCATTAATTTTGGAATATTCTTGGCTGTTATTTCTTCATATATTTTTTCTGCCCTATTCTTTCTCTCTTCTAGTGGGATTCCAATAATGCCTTTTTCATGCCATCTGATGTTGCCCCACAGTTTTTGGATGCTCTACTCTTTCCTGAAGTTACCCATCTGATTTTGCTTGCTCTGCATTTTTCCATTGGTGCAGACATAGTAAACATTACAACTAAGTCCTCTGTTGTATGATTTCAACATCTATGTCATATCTGTGTCTGGTTCTGTTGATTTCCTTGTCTCTCAAAGATGTGGTGAGGGGTGCCTGGGTGGCTCAGTCAGTTAAGCTTCCAACTTCGGCTCAGGTCATGATCTAACAGTTTGTAGGTTCGAGCCCCGTGTCGGGCTCTGTGCTGACAGCTCAGAGCCTGGAACCTGCTTCAGATTCTGTGTCTCCTTCTCTCTCTGCACCTCCCCACTCATGCTTTATCTTACTCTATCTCTCAAAAAAAAGCCTCATTTTTGTTGAACAGTACATCTTGTGAAGGGCACTGTAGTCTGAGGTAAATTGTTCTTTATGTTTGGAAATTGACACACATTTCCTTTTACTGACCTCCAGTGTGAGACCAAGATGTTCATCTTGTCAGGAGTTAGTCTGCGTTGCAGATTTATTGTTGTGACGGTTACTCTTAGTGTACCAGAGGTTCCAAACTCCTCTGGTTACAGCTAGAACAATCCTAGATTCCATAGCCCTAGTTATGGGCTCTGGGTCCAGCACCTTTCCAGGCTCCTTTCCCAGAGCTCACAGGTTTTATCCTGTTCTCTTGCCCAAGCAGCGATGGATTTTCACCAGTACCCTAAGTGCAGAGGTCTTTTCTTTGTGCAAATTAAGGCTTCTGTTCCAAAGGAGAGAGAGAAGAGAATGGAGGTTTTCAGAATTTTAGTAAATTCCAGTTAATATACAGTGCAGTATTGGCTTCGGGAATAGAATTTAGTGATTTATCACTTACCTACAACGCCCAGTGCTCGTCCCAACAGCGTGCCACCCTTACTACCCATCACCCATCTAGCCCATCCCCCACCCTCCCCCCTTCTAGCAACCCTGTGTGTTCTCTATCCCTGAGTCTCTCATGGTTTGTTTCCCCCTCTCTCTTTTTCCTCTGTTTTGTTTCTTAAATTTCACATATGAGTGAAATCCTATGGTATCTGTCTTTCTCCGACTGACTTATTTTGCTTAGCATAGTACACTCTAGTGCTATCCACGTCATTGCAAATGGCAAGATTTCATTCTTTTGATGGCTGAATAGTATTCCATTGTGTATATACCACATCTTCTTTATCTGAGAATGGAGTTTTGTTCCCCTCTTGTGATGATTATTCTTTCCCTCCCTCAGGCATGCATGAAAGAAGCTTTCTCAAGATTCTCCCTTCTTGCCTTTGTGCATCTGCTGAGAATTGTGGAGGAAAATCTGGCAAGAGGAACACATGCTCCCATATCTGTGGCCCCATGGACTTCACATTGTCCCACCGGCCTACACTCAGCCTCCACCAATTTATCTACTGTCCTGGCTGGATTCTTCTAGCTGGTGTCTGGTGGCCTCTGCCCTAGGTAAGCAGACACCAAGGACATCCCTCCTCTCCCTGATGGCTCCTGTCTCTCTCCAGATTTTGCGTTAGTTCATTCTCTGAGATTGTTCCCGAGAGGTGGTGCACCTGTGGGTTATCTCTTAATATGAGAGAGGGACATTTCTGTGTCCCATATCTGTCCTTAAGTTTTATAATAGATAACCTTGAACCTGTCAAGCTTTGGGGAGAACCTCTCATCTTAATTTTTTTTTCCTTCCAAATACTTTCCCTCCACCCAGAAGTATTCAAGGAGCCCTGCCCCCACCCTCTACTGTGTTTTTATTCTGAAACATTTTAATCCATTCAGAAGTTTTAACCATGGTGTGACAGCTACACTCTTATTTTTATATTTGTTTAAAGATGAGTTTTAATCAGCTTTTTCACTGCAAGTATTTCTGAGTCCTTTCTTCTACGGTCTAGTCCTGGAAACATTCCCTTCCATTCCTCCCCACAAACTGGACAATTCCTTTCAAATTCTTCTTCTTCCCTCGTATTACCTTGTCAAATGCACACAACAGCAACTAATGCACACAGTGAATACTGTGTCCTCCAAACTCTTCCCAAGAACCATGAATTTATTTCCTGTCTCATACATTACTTCAGGTGACAGCTCTGCCAAATGTCCCACCACATCATCACAGAGTTTGCCGTCTTTCGGGCCTCTGACACTTGTTTCCTCACGGCTCGCCACCCACTACAAAGTCAATGCCACATATTTCAGGTTTTGGTTTTGGTAGGGCCTCATTTCCAATACTGGTTTCCACATCATTCGGGATAACCTAGGTGATGCTGTGTCAATAACATTCCCCAATGTTTACAGTTTCTTGTAACCCATGTTTATTTGTCTTTCTGTTGGCTGGCTGCCGTGGGCTGAATGTTTGTGTCCTCCCTAGAGTCACAGGTGAGAGTCTTAACCCCACTGTGATGGTATTTGAGAGATAATTGGGTTTGGATTAGGTCTTGGGGGTGGAGCCCCTTTATGAAATGGTGTCCTTTTAAGGGGATGAAGAGACCCAAGACCTCTATCTCTGCCATGTAAGGCATGTAAGGAAACCATAAAGTGGATTTTCACCAGATCTCCGCCACGTGGGCATGCTGATTTCGGACTTCCCAGACTCTAGAACTGTGATAAATAAATGTGTGCTGTTTACAAGCCACGTGCGCTCTGGTACTCTTGTTACAACGACCTCAACTAAGACACTAACTCAGGGCTCTGCTCCTATGTCTCCTCCTTCTGGGTCTCAAGCTGCAGGGACAGCCACTGCCTGCAGCTCCTAAGTTTCCACCCCAAGGAGACAGGTGGAACTTCCTCTCGCATCTCACTGGCCAAGGCAAATCACGTGGTACATCTAATTTCAGAGGGTGTCTGTAACTTACAATTAAGCACAACAGAGGAAGCCAGAAACATTTGGAGGACAGGCAGGATCCCCACGCCTCATAAAAAGATTCATATTTACCTCTTGTCCACTCCCAATTCCAAAGCACTACTCAGTGCTTTTCAATTAGGCCAGTCAGAACCTTTGACTCCCCGACTAGAGAGACTGGCTCAGAATTGGGCCTGTGACCCAAAGTGATCCAATGACTCGATGCAGGGACCCTTAGAATGCTGCTAAGGGAGATGCTCTTTCTCACAGACTTGGAAATGTGAGATAGGAGCCTGGATAGGTCAGGGACTACAAGGGCAGAGAGCCTTGCCTGATGATATTACTAAAAAGCAGAGGGGGAGGGGAGCGAAGGACGAGATGGGTGTGAAAGAGGGCGAAGGAGAAGGAGTGAGAGAGAGAGAGAGAGCTAAGAGAGAGCTGCAGCAAGCATGAGAGGCAAAACGGAGAAAGACAGAGGAGAAGGCCCCTGGATCCAGCCGTCCCTGATTCACTCTAGGACTCTCAGTTGTGAGAGCTAGTGAATCTTTCTCTGGCTTGAACTGGATGTTGTCACTTACAACCACTGGTCTTGAACAACATGCTGCCCGTCTGCCCGGTGGCCAGTCAGCCCATGTCCTGGAAGGCCCAGGGCAAGCCAGCACTTGCTTCTGCTCAGGAGGCCATGTTGGCAAGAGGGGAAAAGTAACCAACGTTCACTGTAAAGAGTGAGTCGGCCAAAGATACATGTGATAGATATGCAAGACCAACCTTAGGCCATCAGGTTTAAAAGGCACCAAATCAATAGAAAGTCATTAAAAATCAATCCCGTGACAATGGATGCTCGGTTCGCTTGCCCTCACTCACCACTTCCAGCCTCTAATGCTTGAATCATTTCCCATTGATATGCGTAGCATATGCCAATTTAAATTTATTGGAGCACTTCACATTTTTAAGTGCTTAAATTTGGAAAAGATGAGCTTTATGGGCCCGGCATAGTGTGGAATGATCAGAAATGTTAAGAATGTGTTGCACTTTTTGTCATTTACAAAAGGTTAAAGAGTTGGGTTTATGAAATCCAAAATGATTTAAAATCATAGAACTGCTTTAGTCTGGTGGCAGTGTTTGAATTTGGGAATTTGCAGGAAGCCTGGTTTACCTTCCCTACTTCCCCGCCATGACCCTCCACATTCCCAGAAATGGAGCCTTGCCCCGGGATGGGAGTCACCCACCAGATAATTCAAAAATGAATACAGTGATCATTTTTAATTTGTTATTTAATTTCCAAGCAACTTGGGCTTCAGATAAGCATGATATATAATGATTTCAAATATTTAGCAAAACTCATATTCTTGAAAGAATTCCACTCTCTCAAATTAAAACTCATTTAAGAATTTGAAGTGATTTTAATTGGTCGTCTCTCCAGGCTGGAAAAATCTTATTTCACTTTAAAACACATTAATTTTTTGTTTTGCCCTGCTTGTTAAAGACACGTATGCAATCAGCACTGTGATTTCAGGAATCGAATCTTCGCCTCGTGCAGTAAACACTGATAAGTCTGCAGAATCTCAATCTGCAGCCACGAAACAGGTGATCACTTCGTAGTGCTTCCTCATTACTCTGATGCCACGGCACGCCACCCACTTCTAACGCGACTACTGGGGATATTAAAAGTCAAATAGAAAGGAAGAGGGAACCAGAAGTGGGAAGGGCTCGCTGAGCTGAGGGGACGCTGTCCCTTGGTTGAGCATTCTCTCTAGACATTCCCTCTGGACTTTTGACTCAGGTTCGCCCAAAATAGTTAATCACAACAATGATCCTTTGCTTCAACATATTTAGCGTGGGTGCCGAGGTCCAAATTTGCTAATCTTGTCCTGAAAAAATATGTTCACTGTAAAGTAGATGAACATTTCATAACTTTAAATCACTAGTTTAAAAGGCTCACGTTTTATGAGGGTGATCAAAAGTGAAACACACACGAAATGAGAATGTATAAATCTAAACGCAGAGTTTGTCAAACACAAGGTGCTTGACAATCCAGCAGACTTTTCCTGCTCCGGGAATGGGCCCCGTTTTCTGATTGAATTACACGCTCCCAGGGATCCCTCCAGGCCTGACCTTGCCTGGTCTGTCCTCAGCATCTCCCGGACGGTCAGCCCTGCCGCGGGTCAGGTCAGCTCAGCAGAGCAGCCTTCCGCGGTGGCTCAGCCCTGTCGGACGGTGCCTCACAGACCTGCAACGTGGCCGATGCCAGCCCTGTCCCTTGGCCGTGGAGGGTGTGGCATTTAGCTGTCCTCCAGGATCCCATGGCCCATGCTAGGGCGAAGGAGAGCCACCAGCTCCCACCTCTTGCATCTCCCAGTGACATGCACAAACCTGGGGCAGAAAAGGGGGAAAAAACAACTTTCATCCGGTGAGGCACTTCATCAAGAAAATTCCGCAAGAAATGGGTTGTTACCTGCAGGTAACAACTGGTTTGTTAGCTAATAGCTGGGGGCAAAGCCAAGGCCAGTTACAGCTCCAGCTGTCCAGTCATTAACTGCAGTAAAGACTGATTTTGAGGAGGTTATTGCCGTGATAAAATATCCTCAAAAGATTATAACAGCAATAGTGTATGGGGAAAAAAAAAGTCTGAGTGGCTATAGTATGACTGAATGACTGCATTTGAAAAATTGGCCGCTCCCTGGCGGTTCATAACCGATTTTCCACCAGTCAAAAGCAAGTTGTGCTCTGTTAGGTTTATTGTACAAGGCAATAAAAATATTGGCCAGGTTAAATTGTCGGCGTGGTATGGCTTTAACCATTCTTTTACTGTGTTTAATTTAAGCGTTATGATGATTCATTATGTAAGAACGTGTCCCATGCAAATGAACAGACATTGAGTGTCAAAAATATGCAGCATGGGTTTTTTTTAAAGCAAAATTAATTTTTATTTGACGGCTTCTGTAGGCGGAAGGACATCTACGACGTGGCAAAAAGTGTACCTATACTTTTTTTAAATTGCTGTGGCATTCTGAGAGACTGAGTCGTGACAGCGTGGGCCCTAAATAAAGTGTCCCCGCCGGGCACATGGAGCGCAGCAGAGACTTCTGGAGGGACGTGGCCTCGCGGTGCCCGTGCCAGGTAAGCGCTCGGTCCTCACGGCCCTGCCCACGGCCTTCAGTACATCTGGCTCCAAATAACTCTCAAAGCCACTTTAGTGGTTCCTAAAATAAGCCCTGTCATGGGGCTGGGGTCTGACCTGTCCGTCTGGGCTGCCAGGGACACTTCCAGGAACAGATGTGGCCTTCCAAGAAGGGTCCCGTGCCAGGCAACAAATGACCAGGACCCCACCTGTCCCTACAGAGGACCCCCAGACCACCCTGTGATTGAGGTCCTGTATCTGCTGAGGCAAACACACAGGGCCGGGTCATGCTAGCGAAGCCCATTAATGCCACTGGCTCACCATTCTCCGTATAAATCAAGGATGTAGGTGACTCAGGCTAAGGGAGCACACAGTAGGAACTTCACACAACATCTGACGCAGACCAGGAGGGTAAATTTCACAAGCTCTCCTTCCCCTCAATTCCCACAGCACCTTTTCTGTGCCCTTCTGTGGCACAAAGCAGTTTCCACCTTGTGTGGAGACAGCTGTGGACAGATCCTGTCATCATCCCCTCCTGCCCCCACCCCGCCTCCACCGTTCAAGAACCACGGGATCCTTAAAGACAAAAAGCTGGGCCTAACCTATCCCCCAGCCCCCGAAGACTAATTTCTCCAGGTCTGGGGAGGGGTGTGTCGGTTGCCATATGCGTGCCCTTTCTGAGAATGCAGGACACCCCCCTCCTGCCACGTCCCCAACACCTGCGCACAGTGTGTTTCAGGGGCGCCAGGAGCCGGTCTCACTACAGGCCACGCCCACCTGCTGCAGCTGCTCTTGGCATTGGCCACTCCCCCTCTGCTCCAGCCTCTCAGCTGGGCCTCCTCACCTCTTCCAGGGGCGACAGCCACTGCCAGACATCTTGCCTCTGATGCATGGGCACCTTCCAGCTGCCCGAGGACAAGTGCTGTGGCACCTTTGGGGTGCACTCCGTCCTCAGAGTCAGCAGAGGTATGAACAGGGTGCCTGCTTCCTTGCTCCTTCAAAGTTCCCATCCCAATGCACGTTCTAGAGTAGACTCAGAACAGCCCCTCCTGCCTGCCTCCCAGGCATTTCTCCCTGGGGGATGCCCAGGGCAGGCTGGGCAGCTGGTCCACCTTCCTTCCGAGTTAGGACCCAGCCCAGAAACTGGAACCCCGAGGCTTTCAGCAATGGCTGTTAAGTGGTAGCACAGCTGTCTCCCCAGCTACCTCACCAAGGCCTCCGTGGACCCCACAGCTCCGCAGAGGCACCTGGACCCCAGCAATGGCCACCACAGTCCGCGGTCTGTGCCCAGCAGGAGCGGCCACCTGGGTGACCTGGGAAAGAGCTCCATGGGCTGGTGTGAAGGCAGCAACAGGCCAGCGTGAACAGCTTCGGGTTGGAGCACCGAGGATGAAACTCTGGGGGCATCCCTGGCCACGTGCCTGGGAACGTGTTCAGGGTGGTGTGTAGAGACTCAGGGGAACCCCACAGAGGAGTGCAGGCAGCGCTGAGGGTCCCAGCCCAGACCCCACAACACCTAGGATCTGGGAGCACTCAGTGAGCTCACACTGCCCACACTTTCACATCTGCCACATACAGATGCACTGTCTGAGCTCAGGCTGCTGTGACAAAACACCACACACACACACACACACACACACACACACACACACACAGAGTTTATCTCTCATGGTTCTGGAGATTGGGAAGACCAAGGTAAGCAGGTGAGAGCCTGCTTCCTGGCTTGTGTTTTCTCGAATACAAAGACCAGAGGCTCTGCTATCTCTCTATCCCTCCTTATAAGGTCACTAAGCCCATCGTGGGGGCTCTAGTCTCATGAGCTCTTTTATTTTATTTATTTATTTTTAATGTTTGTTTATTTAAAGTTCAAGCAGGGGATGAGCAGAGAGAGGAGGACATAGGATCTGGAGCGGGCCCTGCACTGACAGCAACGAGCCTGATGTGGGGCTTGAACTCACAAACTGTGAGATCATGACCTGAGCCGAAGTCAGATGCTCAACCCACTGAGCCACCCAGGCACCCTACCTCAGACCGCTTTTAAACATGGTTGAGGCCCCCCACAGGCCCCACCTGCCAATACCATCATATTGTGAGTTAATAATGGACACATTCAGTCCACAATATGTGCACACAAGTATACACACACACACACACATGGTACCCACACGTGAACCTGTGAGAGTGCATTCCCACACGCACACTTATGTACTGTATACACATGCACACACTCACACAGCACACATATGCCCTGTGCCCACACAAACACATCTGTACACAAACGTGCACCTGTACTCATGTGCTCACTCACACACTTACATGCACAATCAGACACCCGCAGGCACACCTTTCTTGTATTCATTCATCAATCAGTAATTTTCACTGAGTGCATGTGGTAAGCCCCGTCCAGTGCTGAGTGGACCAAATCAGCAAGGCCACCGGTCTTGTCAAACAACCTCCCGATGAACGCATGATGGCCAAACGCATCTTGTGCTCTGAAGGTCAGCCTGAGGGCCCCGTAGGTGTGGGCAGGTGTGGGCAAGTCAGTGGAAGCGGGGCCTGTGGAGCTCAGGGTGCTGTTTGTGCACAGCTCTCCAGGATGGAGACCACGAGAAGACTGGGCACAGTCCCCTTCCACCTTTGGTGGCCTTGAGGCCACCAAAATCACGGATGCAGGGGTGAGAGTGGAGGCCACTTGGGTCAGCACCCTGCATGCTAGCCTGCAGGGCAAACCCCATCCCTACCTCAGCTCCGCCCACAGTGCAGGGGGCCTTCCTGGGCTGTGCCAACGTGGACAGGGCACCATCTGCTGATGTGTAGGGTGGAGGCAAAGGGTGTCCTGATGCTCTGCCGCCTGGCGCCTCTCCCAGGGCGACCAGCAGCCTGGGGTACTGTGCCCTCCTGGCCACCCCCCTCCCTCCCCTCCTGGTGGCAGGAAAAGCTCCACTCCACCCCTGCCTTCTGCCAAAGGCAGCCTCTGTCCCTCCCTCCCAGCCTCTGAACAATCAGAGAGGTGAGCCTCCTGCTGGGAGGGTCACCTGTGAGGGCCATCCCCCATCTGCCATCACTCTCCTATACCCCCCCTCCCCACAGCCTCCCATTGGATCAGGTGCCCAGGAACACCAGCTCCCAAGGCTTCTTTTCTCCAGGGGCCTCAGATCTCAGTGACTGACCTGGAAACTTCCTTCGAGTGTTTTAGGAAGACCCTCAGAGGCTGCCCCCAAGGCAGTATGAGGTCAGAGGCCAACCTGGAGTCAGGACACCAGGGTTCTTGTCCAAGTTGCTCTCAGGGCAGGTGACCTCCCAGGGGTTCAGTGACCTCCACCATGAAAAGTGAGCGCCTCCCTGGTCCTCCTAAGGGCCAGGTGGGGTAGCCAGGTGCTTTGGGCCCGCTGCTCTGTCCACTCAGGAGTAACTACTGAGCAGCAGCCATGATGCAAGGATGGCAGAGAGAGAGCCAGACCTGTCCGTGCCCCTCACAGACCTGGGACACGGAGCTGGGGGTCTGGAGGAGGGACAGGCGTCATCTCCAGGTGGCCGTACTGCTCACTGGGACGATGCTCAGAAGGAGAGCAGGTAGCTGCTGCTGTGTAAAGGGAGTTATGGGGTGGGGGGGAGGTTGGTAATTCCAGGAACCGCAGGGGCTCTGGGGCAGCAGCACCCACCACACCCCTCAGGGAGCATGGTGTTCATAAGGAGGACAGGACGCAGATCCAGACACTGATCTCTAAGCAGCCACAGGGAGGCCAGCGCACCACTGAGCAGGGAACAGGAAGGGCACAGAGGAAATGGGATGCAGGAGGTTGGGGGTCATGCCAGGCGGGCTTCACAGGAGCTGCAGAGGTGAGGTGAAAGAGGGGTGGTCACCAGAGCAAGGGGGACCCATGGAGGGGCCTGTTAGGGAGGAATGCATGCGGACCATGGAAGCCAGAGCTGGTGACACGCGGCGGGCCAGGCTGTCAAGGGCTGCACAGGGATCCCGACTGCTGTGGCAGGGAATGGGGAGATGTCCCACCTGGGGGATCAGTAGGAATGGGATGGGATGGGTCATCTGTGCGTGTGTGTGTGTGTCTCCATGTGTGCACACACACGTGGGCATCGCACGTCTCCGCATGTGTGAACGTGCACACCCACAAGTATGTGAATTCATTTGTGCGCGCATCCATGTGGTGTACACATGTGCACGATCAGAAGATGCCAAAGCCAGACATCCCAGTGTTGGTTCGGGGGCCTCTCCCTGTACCCCTGCCTCCCCCCACCCCCCCCGGACTAGGAGACTGCAATTTCCCAAGGGAACCCTCCTTGAACCTCCACCTCGGAGCTCCCAGGGACAGTTGAGGTACTTCCCACCCCCAGCAGGTCGGAGCCCAGAAACTAGCAGGTGAATGACTCAGTATGTTTGCTGTAGGGACTTTAGGAAAACCCCAAGATCCCGGGGCCAGGGTCCCCCTTTGTCTGTCTACCTTTCACTATACGCATTCCAGCTTAGGGCTGCACCCTAAACAAAGAGAGCCTACAACAAACACCTGTCCTGTTTGACTTGCCCCCCACCCCCACACTCCCAGTGCCCAGGAGGCAGGAATGATCTCTCTCCCCAACAGAGTCCAGCCCACAGGGTGCTGGGCCTCAAGCTAACCGCCAGGAGCATCCATAGATAGAAAGGTTCCAAGCAGTGAGTGTTCCAGCCCATCCAGGGGGATCAGCAGCCCCTCACACACCATCCACAGGCAGAACCAGCTCCTCTGGCAGCCCTGGGAGGGGCCCCTTCACCCCATCAGATGGAACCACGGACCTGTTCTGGCCTCCAACAGCCCACAGAAGAAGGACACAAGCCTCAGTCCAGCACCTGGCGGGGAAGCACCCTCAAATCACCCACTGTCCCTCTGCTTCCTGCTTGAATGTACCCACATACATCAGTCTGCATCAAGGATTAATTTTATCATTGTGTTTTCTAAAACTATATTGCAACACGTTGTGTTATATCCTTATGCATTTTGCAAGTGTAATGCAAAAAATGAATGAAATGATATATAATTCTTATTTATTTTTATTACTAGCCAACTCAATGTTGTACTCGGAAAAGCACAGCCCCAGACAAGTCAATATAATGTATTTCAGCATGGTGGTTTAGCACAATGTACTTTAGGAATATGTCACCCACAAACATAACTATTTTTCTGCTCAGAGAGGTGAGGGTTGGAGCCATGCTCCTAAATTAAAACCCATCCAATTTCAGACTTAACACAGCGCCATTTCCCCCGATCTTGCGGCAGCCAGCTTGTATTTGCAGCATCTCTGCAAAGCCCAGCCCTATTCTACTTTGTTCTCAAAGCCCGCGTTTGACTAATTCTGTACTCCAATAATTGCTAAATCAAAAGAATTTATTATCCCTGAAACTTTAAATGGGAAGGAAATAAGGGGAGGAGGTTAGCACTGAACCTTAATAATGATAAAATTCAACCATGGTCAGTGATTTGCAAACCGTAATCCCAGTCCGGGAGAGCGTGGGGATGCGGGGCGGGGGGGGGGGGAGAAGGGCCCTTTGGAAACAACGCAGCCGTGTTGCCCAGCCTTTTGGCAAAAACACAGCTGATACAGGCTTGTTGCTGGGAAAGGGAAAAGACCCACTCTGTTCTTTTCTGTTACCTGTTTAAATTAAGCCTAATTCCTCTTATTGGGCTGGAATTAATTTGGCTTTATTCTCTCTCCCCTTGTGAGAGGCCTCTTGCCATATTCTGGAATGTTTTTTCAAATCGCACCAACAAGGAGAGGGAGGCAAACGTGGGGGCGGGTAAAGAGGCGAGACTCAATCCAGGACTGAAGACGAGATCAGTTACACGGCGCTGCCGTCAGAAATCAGAAACGCACATCTTTTGGTTTGGAGCACGCAGGCTTCTCCTGATGGTGATCCAGCCAGCATGCACTGGCCGGCGCTGAGTGGGGCCGGCTCTGTGTGGGGCCGGCTCTGTAACTACCCGGGCAGATGCTCACGGGACGAAAATACCTGTACAAAATTCCACTTTAATTTTCTTTCTGTCTCCAAGCAGGATTTTGGTTTCAAAGAATGTAGGGAAACAGGCTGGATGTGTGGCCTACATGTAAAAGGCAGCGCAGAGCCCTGCTGGGGACTTCAGTACAAACTCTGTGGCTCCAAGTTTAGCCACGCTTCCACACTCAGCCCCACCTTCCCCACTTGAGCACTCCCCCCACGCGTGGCCACGCCTCATAATTTGGCCCCGCCTCCCAAACTTGGCCCCGCCTCCCATACTCCGCCCCACGTTCTACACTTGGCCAAGTCTTCTATGCTTGAGCACACCCCTCCCATTCAGCCACACCCTCCCACTCTGTACACTCCTCCAAGCTCTGCCCCTGTTTGCTGCACAAGCCCCTCAGGGACACCCCCTCACATGGCCTCAGGAGGCTGCAGGCATGGCTCCTTGACACTTAAGGCAGTGGTATCTGTCCCTTATTTGTGTGATTCCTTGGCTACTATTTCTTTTTCCCTTAGGAGGCAGGAGCACAAAAAGTATGCTTACTCTTGGCTCATCATTTTATCTCAGAGCCTAGAGCAGAGCCAGGCATGAAGAGAAGTTACTCAACAAAATTAACTTTAAAAATGTCCATTAACAAAACTAAAATTGCAGAATAGGAAAATATTTACTAGATCAGATGTCTGATATTGGGTTAATGTCAGATATTGGGTTAACACCCTCAATATATAAAGACATCTTACAAGTGGATTTTGAAGAGGCAGATGATGAGTTGGCAAGTAGGTCTGACCGCACCTGCTCATGCGAGGCCCACCCAGCCTCTCCAGAAGCCAACTCACCACTCACTCTTCTCCCAGGACCCTTGCCTCGGGGAGGGGGTGGGGGAAGGGGGAGGCCATGCTCTGATCTTCTGTTTCCCTGTCCTCTCCGGGCACCTCCTTCAGGCCAGGATACCTGGAAAAAACTCTGTAACACCCACTCCCTGACTCACTTAGGAAGAGCCAGGAGAAGAAAGGCTACTCCCCAGGAGGCACATGGCATCCAGGCACGGACATGGGGGAGTCAGAGCTGTGGGCACGAACCGGCCTCTCTTTACATAGAAGCTGCGTCTTACAGGCTCTGGGCGAGGGGTGTTGTCAGAGACCATACCACGTGCACTTGAGGAGACTTCCTTTAAAAATACCTCTGACAAAATCCTTTTGAAAGCAAAGCACTATGTTTGTAATGAGACAGCTCTTCCTATTTTACAGAAAATCCAGACTTTTGTATTTGAGTTTACTTCACAGAGCCCCCTCCGCATGCCCACCCCCCCCCCCATCCCTGCACCTTCTATAGCACAAGTTTCTACTTTGATGAAAAGCAGACTGGCCTTAGCTGACTGTTCGCTCCTTACTTCCCCTCTGGCTTGATCTCTTTTCTATTTTAATACTGTTGTGCTGTATGTATTTTTGTTATCCACATTAAACGTTTTTGGAACCAGGTGGGTGTAGAGCAGTAAACAAGCAAACGAGAGGCACAAGGACGTCCTGCTTGGCAGGTCCCGGTGCCAAGCAAGCCTCAGAAGGCAGCGGGGACGCCTGCAAAAGGCCATGCTCAGGGCTTGGAAGGAACTGGAATACAAGGTCATGTGTGGTCTGGAGAAAAGGAGAGGGTCTTTGCTCAGGCCAGTGGCTCTGTGGAGGCAGAGTAAGAAGTGGAGAAGCGAGTGCCCATTTCTGGCCAAGGCGTAGCTGCAAGATGTCCAGAAATGGGGTGTGGCCCCAGGCCAGGCTGTCTGGGGGTGGGGTGGGGGGTCCAGGAATGTGAGTGGGGCTGGGGAAGAGCTGCTGGCTCCACATGGAGGTGGCTGCACCCCTGGAAAGTCTGCGAAGATGGAGAGGCCACCTGTCCGGCATCTGTCCATCTGTCTGACTGACCATCGATCTCCGAGCACACGAGACGAAGCTGAAAGAGAAAGATAATGAAGCTGATTCACGATCAGAAGAAGAAGCTGTGGGCACAGGGCCAAAGAGTATTCTTGGATGGGACTTTTTGTTTCCAGTGCCCTATTCGAAACCAGCTGCAATTCTTTTTTTAAATACCATTCCAGCCGACCTTTTGAAACGAAGGATTTGTATTTCAATGTGAAATCTGCATTTTGACTCCACGATGAGGCTCAATTTTCTGTCCTTGGTTGTTCTCCTCAGACAAACCAATTCTTCGGGGGCCTGTACATTTACTCAAGATCAAGACAGGGCCACATGCATCCAGAGAAGGACAGCCCAGAGGCGCTCACCCACAGTAACTGGGGAGAGGGAGAGCCATGCCATCGCCACCAGCAGAAGGACCACTGGCAGACAGGCCATCTCCGACCTACTGGGCCTGTCCAGGCGGTCCACGAAATGGCAGGTAAAAGTGCACAGTAAACAAGAGCTGGGGACTCGCCAGCCGAGAACAGACCCCAAGAATCAAGCACTCTGCTGTCATAGGGCAGTGACTGAAATAAATACTGATTAAAAGAAAAAAAAATGGAAGGCAGGATGGATGGGTGGATGGCCAGATAGATGCATAACCACTGAATTTGTGACACAAAAGAATATCTTAATTTCGCAGTCCCAAGGATAAGATTAAAGAAAGGAGGAAGGAAAGGAAGGAAGGGAAGGAGGGAGGGAAGCAGGAAGGCGCAGGTGGATTGTGACCCCCGGGCTTACACGAGCCCAGGCAGTGGACTGACGACAGCAGCGAGTGGACGGGAGCCGTTCGGAGGATGCTGACCCGGAAGCAAGCCCGTTTTCAGCACAGGAAGGAGAATAATGGATGAGTCTCTGTCATCTCAGAGGATGTCATCAGCATGAAGTCCAGACCCTGGCCAACATGTCCCAGATTTGGCTGCAGGTGCTCCGAGTCAGACATCTCTCTTGGAAAAAGAAAAGCATCCAACCAACCCATCTGATACAGTGGCCAGCTCCCTGGATTTGCTCAGAGTTAAAAATAAATCATCACCCCAGCGTGGCCCTAGGGGAAGGGGGAAGGAACCCCAGGTTTGTCCTGGGTGTGTTGAAAGCACCCGAGAGCTGGGGTCCTGGTCTAGAAAAGGTCAGTGTTCTTGCCTAGCGGGCACAGGGCTAAAGGACAGAAGGCTGGCAGCCAGGTGACTGGGGTCCCAGCCGCACTCAGACACCCACTCTCTAGGAAGTCTTGACTGCTACAGACTCTTGGAGGGACCTGCGAACAGGAGTGTGATGTATGGTTTTACTGGTCAGCCTGACCGGGCCACAAGGTGCCTCGATGTCTTGTTAAACACTATTTCTGGGTGTGTCTGTGAGGCTGTCTCTGGAAGAGGTCAGGAGTGAACGCGTAGACTGGGTAAAGCAGGATGCCATTCCAGGGCACGTGGGCCTTCATCTGGTCCACTGAGATCCTGAGGAGCAAAAAGGATGGTGGAGAAGCAAATTCTCTGTTGGGACATTGGTTTCTCCTGCCCTTGAACTGGGACCTACACCACGACCTCCTCTGGTTCTCAGGCCTTGAGTCTCGGACTAGAATTGATACCATTGCTGTCCAAAGCTGTATCCTACTGGTTCTCTTTCTCCAGAGAACCCTGACCAGGACAGGGAGTTAGTGCCATCCAGGTCCTCAGGCAGCAGCCCGGCTCCTGGCTCAGAGTCGTTGTTCGTTGCTGGTAAATGATGAAGGAGAAGCCAAAGGAGAAGAAACAGACAATGGGGCTCGTCTGCAGGGGTGGTCCTGGGACCAGCATGTGGCCCCGGCAAGTCATGTTTCAGAGACACCTGCTCCATAGCTGCCCATTGCCATGGCGACCTGCAAAGGCAGGATCCTGATGGATACTGGGAAGGCCCTGCTCGTCCCATTCTCCAAAAACCATACTCTCAAATTCTATTTTCAGAAGACCTTCCTTTTCCTCTCAGAAAGAAAACAGTTTATGAAGCATAGAACTCCTTAGATTAGCGAGTGTTGGTTATCACCTCCCTCTCTGACTCTTCCAAAAGAAGAGGGGCTCAGCAGGTCTGGAGGTGAGCGCTCTCAGGCTCACTGGGGCAGGATGTCTCTGGGTCTCCCCGCCTCCACTACAGGGGCCCAGGGCCGTCCGTCCAGGCTGCAAGGACGGAGGCTGGTGTGGGCAGGAGCCTTTGGGGGCTGCTCTCTCCCACCCCAGTCTCAGGGATGCACCCCTGCGTCTCCACCAAGGCAGTGATAGCACAGACAGAGGGGGGCATGGGAGACGAGGAAGGTTTAGTGTGCACCAGGGGAGTTGAGTGTGGGAAGAGGGAATCATCTGGGGAAAAGGAGCCAGCCTGTGGGGGGGTTTCAGAGACCCCCAGAGAGGAGAACCCCAGAGAGGTGAACCCCAGAGAGTCTCAGCTCTGTACTGGCCTGCTGGGCAGCCCTGGTGAATTCCTTAACCTCTCTGGGCCTTGGTTCCCCACTTGTAAGTTGGGGGGGCTGCAGTTGAGCTTCAAGCCCACCCAGCTTCAGAGCCTCAAGCTCTGCTACTTTCCTGAGGGGCAGTGGGGGCCAAACAGCCGTTCGAACAGCTGTGAGGCAGGAGCATCTTGCAACTCCCTAGCCAGATTTTTCCAGAAGAGGAGCTGTCCCTCCTCCCTCACAGACTTCCCTAGGCCCCCAAACCTCCAGGTCCAGCAGGCATATCTTTCCTGTCATTCAGTAGGGTCCAGGAACATTCTGAGAGGACAGAGCCTGGGAACTTTCTGGACAGTGTAGAGACGGGCCCCTCATAAGGCTTTGGACACAGCTCCGGGGGAGGCAGATGCCACAGGCATGCGGAAGGGGGACGTGGTACTTGGGCAAGCACCGTGCCATCTGCAGCTACCCAGGGGCAAGATCAAAGTCACGGCGGCATCTTGCCAGAGCGCTTGTGGGCCCACCGAAGAGGGGCTGAGGTCGGGAGGGGGGAAGGGCTTGCCCGGCTCGGTGGCTAAGACCTGTTCCCAGCTGTTGCCATATCTCCGGATTGTCCCAGTAGGAGGTCTCTCCTCCTCACAGCCCAGGCTGGCCCCTGTCCCCACCTCGCTCTCCACCGGGACAGGCTGTGGGGCCTAGACCGTCGCCCAGGCACAGCGACTGGCCCAGAGGCGGCATGCGGCCAAGCCTTGCCAGTGAGATGCCAGGACCACTCCTGGCACCAGTGGAAAGCAGCTTTCCTGCTAAGGCCACTGAGCTGGAGGGTGCAAGCATGTGGCACCGTCTTTGCTGCCTGAGAAAGAAGCCAGGGTGGAGGAAGGCCGAGCCGAAAGGCAGGGGGAGGCGGAACACAGGGGACGCCTCAGCCCCAACCACGCCTGCAGTCAGGTCTGTACCCGGACTCCCGGTGCTGCGGTTCGACATGCCCTCTTCTCTCCCTCCCACTCCACTCGGGTCCCTGCCACAGCACAGGGGGCTAGTGAATCACAGGGTCACACAGCTTGGAAGAGCCACCTTGTCGGCTCTGCGCAAGACTCTCCAGATCCAGGGCAGGGGCTGAAGGGTCACAGGAGGAGGCCCCCACCCCCTGTCGACTTTCCAGTCCCCGTGCCACACGCACATCACACATGTTGCTGGGCATACACAGGCCTCCCTCCCAAAGGGACACAGGCCCAGTCGGCGCCCTGCTCCTGGCCCCACCACAGGGAGGAGAGGGAAGGAGGCTTGCACGGGGCAAGAAGAGGGTCAAAAGGGCTCGTGTCCCCGGAGAACGCCCCAGCGGCCGGGGTCCCTGGATGCGCCAGGAGAAACGAGAAACGAGAACACTGTTTAGCTGGCACAGCAGAAACCATTTGGGTAAAAA
>NC_043715.1:37017874-37087874 GCF_006229205.1 Suricata suricatta | reverse complement strand
CATGAATTGCTCAGGATAGCACCTGCCTCCTGGCAAACACTAATGGAGGCAGGTTTGCATTAACTTTATCATTATTCTGCATCGTATCTCACATGGTTATTGCAAAAGTCACTCTTGGACAAATTCCTGAGCCAAAGTCCATTTGGGTCCCTCATCCAGGGACAGCTGCCTGGTGGGTAAGACCCCATGAAGAATGAAAATGTGGAGCCCCTTGCCTGGGTGGCTCAGTCACTTAAGCGCCCAACTCTTGATTTCGGCTCAGGTCATGATCTCACGGTTTGTGTGCTTGAGCCCCAAGTCAGGCTTCACACTGTGTGGAGCCTGCTTGGGACTCTCTCTCTCTCTCTCTCTCTCTCTCTCTCTTTCGAAATGAATAAATAAACATAAAGAAAAAAGAAAATGTGGAGCCCCTTGTTCAAAGGCCAGGGAGAAATGCTGGAAAGGTATTAAAATATGTAGTGTTTTCTTCTGCTTTCTCTCTCTGGACTGGTCCCTGGACTGGCGTTTTTTAATTACTACTTAGTGTCATTCAGCTGGGGAGGAGAAACTGCATCTGGAAGGTTCTGTCTCCTTGGCCGTGGGGGCACTGAGGCGCTGGGACATGCTTTCAGAGACACTCTCCTGTCCCCACACTGCCACTCTGAGTGAGGGCTGCAGGAGATCCTCTCTGAGAGGACCCTGGGGCCCAGGCTGTGCTGGGCAGGGGCGAGGGGCAGGGCCCAGGCCACCAGGGAGCAGCCCGGCCTCCGGGGGTCGGGAGGGAGTGGGCGACTTTTAATCTTGGGACTGAAAAAACGCTAATAACTTCTTTCTTTCTTTCTTTCTTTCTTTCTTTCCTTTTTTTTTGACACATAAAAGGCAAAGAATATTCATCTGATTCTCTCCCTCCTTTTGACAGGTATATGGTAATAGGATGGTCTTGTGTCAACAAAGGTCGGGATGAAAATTCACAACTCTCTCTACCCACGTACGCAGCACAGTTATAAAGACTGAAGGCCAAACAAATATGGGCCACCCTGGGGCTTTTCCACTTTACCCTCCCCCCGTCATGTACATACGTACACATGTGCCTGTACACACACACACAGCCACGTGTAGATATGCAGGTCCACACGTGCACATGTATCCAAGTCATATATATCATGACTTGAATTTAAGCGAGAGAGTGAGGATGACTCAGAACAAGGGATTTCATCAGTCACCCTGTACACTGCCCACTCCCCTCCCAAAGGACAAAATTGCTTGAAAGAATAAAGTATAAATGAGGTCAAATGGGTTGCAAAATGGCGGGAACTGGAATTTTCCCCATTGAAACTCCTGGGTGCAGAATGCCACCCTCTTAGGGCTGGAAAGCAGTTGGGTTTTCCTGAGATGTGGGCTGAGAGCAGGGTCTGTGGCCACCTTCTGTCTTCAGTTCCCTGATGTCCTTTCAGACGGCAGGAGGCACTACCTGCAGGGGAATCCTTAGCCCCTAAGAAGGGTCTTGCGGACCTGGCGCTATGTGGCTCACCTGAACACTGTCAACTCCAGAAACTACCTCAAGGTAAATGTTGTTATGATACACAGGACAAGCCCAGAGCCCAGAGAGGTTGAGATACATATCTCAGGTCACACAGCAAATACCCATGTCCCTTCTGGCCCAGGCTGTATTCTACCTGGAAAGCTGAGAAATTGCACAACAGGAAAGGATGGGTCTGGGAGCTCAAGGGGGTGGCTAACTTGGGAGGCGAACATGTTCACAAGGAGCCTCGCCCCAATCTGACCACTGAAACTGGGCGGGCTCCTTCCCAGCCCTCTGGCACCTACTTGTAATTCTCCTTTTCCAATGAGGCTGCAACCCTGGATAAACCAATGATAACAGGTTACAATGGCAAGAGTGATGGTGATCTTAACATTTGCTGGACACTGGTTAGTTCCAGTCTATACACAAAGCGCTTCATGTGACTGATTTCATCGCATCCTCACATGGGATGAGAGTTCTGAAACCTAGACAGGGAAATGACTGCTAAGGTCACGCAGCCAGTGCGCAGGGCAGGGCCTGGGTTCCAGGCCAGCCAGGATGCCGTAGAGCGCCTACCTCCCACACGTCATAACCCCGGTCCTTGGGACTGCCTTTCACCTGTGAAGCCAGCTCTGCATCTGCTCCTCTACGTGGGGAGCACAAGCACTACCTCAGACCTCACAGGGCAAGGCTGGAGGCTGAGCGGTGGGCCTGGAAACCAGGGGGGCCCGAACCGGGATCCAGCCTCTCCTATTCCTACCGGTGAGACCTCAGGCCCAAGATTCCTGTGAGCCTGTTTCTTCATCTGGAAGATGGGTGGAAATGAGGTGATGGATGGGAGAGGGGAGTAAGACAAGTAAAGACCCTAGACTGTTTTGGAGGGTTTCACGTCGAGTTCCCTGAATACCGTCTCTTCTCCGGGTGGGCTGGTCATTGTGAAGGGTCAGGAACAGCATAGCAGAGGCTTTTTCTGCACTTCCCCAAACCTGCTATGCTCTCCAGGAAGCCTTCCTTGACTGCCTCAGGCCCTACGAGCTCTCCATTCTGACCTGCATATCTGTGGACCCTGTGTCTGCCATCATTTTGTCACTGAGCGTCCATTCCCCTGCCAGTGGGGAGCTCCTGGAGGGACCACGAATGTCAAAGTAAGCACATGGCACATGCACGATCACTTTGTGATTGCTAAGCCCACATTTATCTTAAATGCAGAAGGAACATCTGTCCATAATCATCCACCCTGACTTGGAGTCTGCCTGACTCTGGAGCCATTTTCTGCCACACTTCTCTGCCTCCAACCTCAGTTCCTTCTAGCACAGGGGTCCCTTCAAGGGCGCCTCTTAGAATTGCCCACAAACCTTAGGTGATGAGTGTCTCAGCCCCTTTGGCTTTGTCACAGAGAATGTCGGGAACCCACCAGAGCCCACGGTTATGGTTCTGTGACTCGGAGTTAGTGGGGTTTCCGGCAGTGCTCAGATGGCCCTTGCATCTGTTCTGTGTATGTCCACATGGTCACGTCTGGCTGCCTGTATACTCATGTATGCATGTATGTGTGCATGTGTGCATGCCTGTGAATCTCTGTGGGCACAGATCTGCACGCATGTGTCTGTGTGTCTGAGTATGTGTGTTCACAGTCTGGGCAGCGTGGGGCACAGGTTTGCACGCATGTGTCTGTGTGTCTGAGTGTGTGTTGTTCACAGTCTGGGCAGCGTGGGCCCAGGCGTGTGCACGAATCTCAGCGTCGGTGTCCCCGTGCAGCATGCGGAGCTCTGTGTGCATGTGTGAAGGCACCAACAGGCGGGCAGGCACAGCGATTTTGAGGCCCCGAGTCACCACTCAAAAAGGAATGTGGAACAGACAGAGTCACTCACTGGGTTATTAATAAGAAAGCCAGAACCCTTGACGACAAACGATGACATGCCTTTTCAGAAGGAGGAAAATGCTTGCAGCCTGGGCAAAGCTTCATGGCCCGGGAGACAGACGAGCGTCGGAGTGCCAGGGTCTGAGGCTGAATCCCAGGCACACTGCTACCCTGCCCCCTTGTAACTTTGAGCTCTGCCCTCAGTGGCCAAAGTGGGGGCGGCAGAATGACAAGGAGGAGGAAAACCTGGCTCTGGACTCCAGATGGACTCAGAGTACCGGCTCTAGTGCCTTCCTGGCTGAGGTACCTGACTTTGTGGCCTTGAATGTCTTTATGTGTAAAATGGACGTTATCAAGCCCCCCCCCCCCCGTCTTGTAGTCAAAAGCATTAAATGAGATCATCCACATAAATTGCTCAGGGCTGCACCTGCCTCCTGGCAATGCTAATCACTCTTACTATCATTCTGCTACTGTGTCTCCTATCTCACGTGGATATTGCAAGAAAATTCCTGAGCCAAACCCCATTGGGGTCCCACAGCCAGGGACTGCTGCCTAGTGGACAGGACCCCTTGAAGAATGAAAATGCAGAGTCCCATGTTCAAAGAGCAGGGGGGAAATGCTGCTAAAGGGGTTACAATACGAAGCGTTTTCCTTTCTTCTGCTTTCTGTGGACTTGTCATGGTGTTTTTAAATTGCTATTTAATGTCCTGCTGCATAAAGAAAAATTAAAACTTTAAATTATTAGCATAAATTTTACTGTTTGTCTTAAACCTTGCCATGCCAACTTTAAATACAAACATAAAAGCATTTAACTCATGGGCAGAATCACCAAAAATACACAATCTGTATCTCGTAGCTGCTACATCCATATGTATTTCATTCAGAACAGAGGGAAGATGGCACAAAACTTACTCAGATGTTTTGATTTCACTTCTTGATTCACACACTTTCTCCCAACACTCTCGACTTTCAAGATTCTGGTGATTAAATTACTTAAAGATTTTGAGACAATGGAAGGAGAGCATTAAACCCAGCCCAGGGCACTTGGGGACACGGGGTCCCGCGCCACCACAGAGGTCACAGGGCCATGAAGTCGCGCTGCCCACACCCGCCCCTGCCTTGGGGGCCACCATGGCTGTTCTCCGCACGACCCCCGTTCCCACCCCCGGGAACGCCAGGGTCCAGGTGGTAAACGCGGCCACGTCTCTCCGCCAGATGCCTTTTGTGGAAGTCAGAGCTCCGGCCAATCCCACCATGGTAACTCCACTGCGTTGAGCCACAACGCTAATTAAAATCCCTCCCATAAAAGTTGTTATCTCCCAGATGCTCCGTAAGCACAGAATATGCTGCAGGCCCCCTGTCAGGGTGCGCCTGTGTGCGCGGGTCTGACCCCTATGGGGCAGCCCTGGGAGTGGGCTCAGGGCTGCGCTTGGTGTGACTCAGAGTCCAGCGGTCCCCGACACCGGCTCGGCTGAGGGTCAGGCCACAGCCTGGCAAAGGGCAAAGATGAGCCCGAGAGCTGAGTGGAGGTGGCCCTCCCATTAGGTGAGAGACAGAAGCAGGTCGCAGCCTTGGGACTGAAGGACTCTGCACAGGGCAGGTTAGTATGCCCAAGCACCGGCCCGTCGTCCCATTTGGGTCTGGAACCCAGGAACCCTCTGGAATCAGCCCCCTGCCAAATCCTTCCTTGTATCCAGTTTCTACTATTAGCCAATTGCTGGGCTCCTGCTACTTCCAGGCTAAGAACTGAATACAAAGTATCTCACTTAATCCTGTAACCCGCTCATAAGAAAACATATTATGGTTTCATTTTTCAGATTAAGAAACGGAGGCAAGGGAACGGCACATAATCAGCAACGGTGCTGAGACGTGAACCCAAGGGCCTGCTCTGTGGGACCTCAGGCCATCAGCAGCCCCAGGCTGGTTCAGACCGGAGTTCCCGCATAGAGAGCAGCCACACCCCTGCATGGTACGTACCCTCTCAGGGCTGGAGGTTTTAGAGAGCCACCTGCAACCTGCCCTCTGGCTCCTCCAAGTAGAGAGCACACTTTACAATAGCTCCTTCTGCTTCTTTCCCGCCAACAACAAAACAATTACTTTCTCTGGGTGGAGGTTGTTTCTGCAAAGAGCAATAAGGTGCCTCGGCAGGAGGCGTCATTATCCCGAAAGCATCAGTCTGGGGTGGGACGGGGCGGGGGGGCTGCCCAGCCGAGGCCTGCTCCCGCGCCCCCCTGTGCCTGCTCTCCCCAGCCGGGCTCTGCACCCCGGGGAGGGCAGCCCCTCACGTGAGGGAGGCACGTCCCGCGGCGCCCGCCCAGCACACAGTTACAGCCTTGGGAAGCCGCCACTTGCCATAAAATGCCAAGCGGCCCAGCTGTCCGCAACCGGTTCAAGCCGCCTGGCGGACTCGGTCAGAGGAATCCATAAACAGGCCTGGATGGAGGAAGGGTGGTTAACGAGGCGTCTGCCTGCCATCCCACGCGGAGGCCAACGGGGACCCCACCTGCTTCCCAGGAGGAGGAAGGGCGCTGGGCCAGGAGCCAAGCTGGGAAGGCGGAGGAAGAGACTTCAGACTTCAGTGCTCCCTGGAAAACCCTGGGCTTGTCGGCCATGTCCCTGACCCTGGAGGCCACCCTGCCCGCCCCACACCCAGCCTCTGACCTCCTGTAGGTGACACCCTCACAGCAGTGCGTGGATGGACCTAGGCCACTCACGCACCTGCTCCCAGGTCCCCTGAAAGCTGAGTCTGCCCCCAGCTACCCCCAAGGCCTTCAGGGGGAGGAGGGCTCCTGCCGGGCATACACAGTGCACTAATACTCAAACAGACCCCGCGGCCTCAGAGTCCCTGGGGGGAGGCGGGGGGGGGGGGAGATCAGGTACGGTCTTCTGTTTGCAATGGACCCACCCAGGAAAGCATGGACCTTCTGCTGAGGTGACAGCAGCGGGCTGAGGTCAGGGCGGGGTCTTGTGCCTGATCATCAGGCAGGAAGAAGCCTGATATCTGTGCATAAATGAGATCCGTTTGTCAAATACAAGTACCTCATAAATGAAATGGCAGGGGGCCAAAAATAACCATGCCGCCCCACGGATGCTCTGACGGATTTGCATGTTGAAGTTTCTGGGACTGTGCACACAGCTTTGATGAGAGCAGACCCTGGGACCGTACCCCTAACAGATTCAATCGAAATCAGCTGGGATGTGACCTGGCCAGAGTCCCCAGTGGCCGTGCTGGTGGGCTGAGTGTGGCTCTGGGCACCTGTCCTGCACGGGACCCGTGTTTGCAGGAAGAGGTCAAGGGGAGGATGGCCACGGTGAGAAAATGAAGTGGGACAGGGGCTCCTGGTTGGCATCCAGAGTTACACCCATTGCTTCTGCATTAATGCTCCTCAGGTGGTCACAAGAGATACACTCCTTGGATCAGAATAGAACATGAAGAGTGATTTTCCTGCAGGACCGGGCCATGATCAGGAGGGCAGAAATAGCTCATAAATACGGCCCTGTGGCTAAAAGGCGATACACTCGGTATTCACATGGGTTATGGCATAATCAATATTGTCATTAACTTCATCTATAACTGGAGCTGATACTGACTAACTGTGGTCGAGCAAGCTTTATAAATGAGGTGCTCCTCGAAACGATACCCCGAGGGACGGGCCGGCGAAGCTGGCTTGCTGGCGGAAACCACCAGGCACGCACGACTGCCGTGTGAGCTTCCCAGAGACGCAGGCCCAGACTCGGCAGCCCAGGTGACCTTTCCAGTGAGAGGTGGCCTCAGGGACGTCCCTCCGAAGCCTCTCATCAGGGTCCCAGAAATTGGCATGAGGAGAGCCTTCCTAATGAAATGAAACCCACAGCCCTGCAAGAAAAGATTTCATTTTGTACATAATTAATAATAGCTTATTCCCCTTTTTTCTTTATTACAGAAGAAAATAAGTTATTGATTTCAACCACAAAGATAACTATTTGCATAACATAGCTGATTATGTGCTGTAACTGGTCCAGATGGAATTAATTTGCTCGAACTATATTATATAATTTTCTTAAACAGGTAAAGATTTCATATCCAGGAATATTTCTAGTTGATTAGCAAAGCCCCTGATCTCATCGCAACTGGCTTGAAAAGACGCATCTTGAATCCCCTGTCCTGCATGGTCAGAAATGAATTATTTCTAAAACCAATTCCACGAGAGAACTAAGGTACTTTTCAACCATTTGGAAAAGGCACGGGAGGGAGGGGGAAAGTGTCTCTTATTCAACAGACACCTGCATCACGCTGCCTCATCCTGCGGCTCGTGGCCTAATTATTTCAGAAGGCTAGTTTCCCACGTCAGGCATATTCATTTTTAGCCTCCATCACCTCATTTCTCCAGCCTGCAGATCGCGGTGCACCTTGACCTTACCTAGTGCTTCGAGGGCCTCCGGGTCAGATGTGTGTCCTCTGCTTTAAGTGTGCCTTCCTTCCCAGCCTTGGGATGAGGAAGCAAGAAGCTCATGATGGTGTTGCCACATGCCAGCCCCTCTGCTGGGCCAGTCCACCCCCTGCCCGGGCTGGAAGGGCACGGCCGGCGTTAAAAGTCCCTGCGACAGCGATACCCATCCCCTGGGCCGCAGGCAGCCAGGGAGCCCATGGCTCACTGCTGCCAGGACGTCTTAGCTCCTGAAAAAAGAGTCTGGAGCAGATCTGACATCCTGCTAGGATTTGATATAACTGGTGGTGAGCATGTATGTGTTGATTACATTATTTGTTTGGGTCTTTATGTTTGAAATATTTCATAATAGCTCATAAATCTAAAAATAACTTTGAAGGAAAGGTAGACAGATGAAAGCTTTATTTTGATCAGAACTTGTAAATGACTAGACCCCTAGGCATCACTTTGCATAATAACTGTAAATATAGGGGTAATAATACATTTATTTGTATTTATAGTTATGGGACATTTATGATTTAACTGAAATGTTGTAGTATAAGATCTGGCTACTTTCTGTAAGGGCCGATCCTAGAGCAAGAAAATTCCTTAGAGAGCGTCTTGTATAGATGAGGATTTAGGCCGGATGGCTGGAGCCTCTGCCCCAAGTCCAGAGCAGTCAAGTTCAAAGTCTCCTGGCCTCTAGGGAATTTATCTCTAAATAACCCTTGACCCTAACCTATGACTCGCCCTCCCTCTCCTGCTTGGCACGCTGACAATTGGTCAATTTTATAGAATTGGAAAGTTTCACTCAGGCTTTGCCAAAACTAGAGACCCATATGAAGCCTGTCCCTGAGCACAGCAGGCTGTGTTACTCTGCATTTCGGAGTCCCAGACGAGCTCCAGATCTGAGAGGCAGCGTGAGGAGTTTAACAAAGAGGGCCTGGGAGCTCTCTGGAGGTTTTCAGGTAGTGAGGGTCTCAAACCCCAAGGCCGTCCCTCCATTACGCCCCCTTGTGCCCCCTTCCAGTTGCATCTGGACAAGGTGGGGCCCTCACCAAGGGGATCGGGAGTGTAAGCAAACTACCGCTCTGTGGAGAAGAAGAGATTAAGACTTTGTCCCAAGTGATGAGACCTTCTGTTGATACTTAGAAAAAGCAGTTCATGCTTACACACACACACACACACACACACCCCCCGGCCCTGAACGGCCTCATCCTTGGCTCGGATACGTGTGAAAACAGGGCTAGAAAGCAGACATTTGCACACGAAGGGAGCATGAATGCCGATGTGCCTTTACATCCCTCCCTGAGCTTCCGTACGTGTGCAGGGGAGCCTAAATCCTTGGAGAACAAATAAGAAAAAAGAAAACAAGAGGGGACTTAATAGAAAAAGATCTTTTTATTAAACAACCATGAATACAACCGCATTCATTCAACCTTAGAAATGTTGTGATAGCTTTTCGGCACAGCGATGTATTTAGATGGGAATATGTCATTAATATAAACAGCAGAAAAGAAACTATTAAAGTAACACAATTTAAAACTGAGCAAACCCGAGTGTTTGATTAAAGTTTTTATACATTCTGTACACATGAGCAGGTCACAGAGAACCCTAATATTTTTGTTGATTTTTAATTTGCTCAAGGTGTGGTATCTGAAATGTTAAAATTTCACTAATTTGTATTTGAAATTAGGAGGCAGATCCAAAAGGAGGCTTTTCAGTCTGATTTTTCCCGACTGTCTTTAGATGTTCCGGAGAAGTCTACAGCAGAACAGTAACTCAACCTAATGTCAGCCCGAGCGAGAGGCCGTCTCCCCTCCCTCTGTGCTGGAAGGCAGCGCTCCATTTGCTGGAGTTGAGTTGAATGTAAATACATATGGTGAATATTAACTTTGACTACGGGACCCAATTCCATATATGTCTTAATGCCTGCCTATTCCTGTAGAAGGTTTTTAAATTCAAAAAAATATCCAGTTCCTCCAGTCCTGTGCTACACATCATGTCCTCTTTAGTAGGCAGGTTTATTTTTCCATGACTGATGATTAGCGGACCGGCTTCCCCCCCCAGGAATGTAGGACCTCTGCCATGGGCTCAGGAATGCCTCCCCCCACCCCCGTTTGTGGCCATTCTCTCCAGGAGAGCCATGTGCTCCCAGGACCCGCTTCGTCCCTCACATCAGAGGCCTGTGCCCAGCCCATGCTGGCCCCTCGAGTGCCATCATCTGGTTCCAGATTTGGGCACACACTTCCAAAACCGTCTCCTGCAGAAGACTGGCAGATGTGTGGGCTGGTGGGCTGGAGGGGGACGTCGGACATGTTTGTCACAGAGCTGGGAGCCCGGACACCGCCCCCTCTGCAGACAGCGGCTCACCGGCCTCACGGAGATGACTTACTGTAATACGACGACTTGAATGGCCAAATTACAGCAACTCATCTTTATTCCACTCACAGCCGCTAGAATTCTGATATGCTGACACCCAGAATTATTGCTCTGTCATTAAAAAAAAAAAAAAAAGAATGAGTGGTAATGTTTTGAGCATTCCCCTCCGAAATATGAGATAAAGGCAGCA
Source organism: Suricata suricatta (assembly GCF_006229205.1). Taxonomy (NCBI): domain Eukaryota; kingdom Metazoa; phylum Chordata; class Mammalia; order Carnivora; family Herpestidae; genus Suricata; species Suricata suricatta. Next base: position 37,077,537 of record NC_043715.1, on the reverse strand, counting down.
CAGGGTGGCCCCGGGGTGGTCGCCGGATGCATGTGGTTAAGGGAGGGTGTCCGTCCCTCCATGGGCGTCAGTGCAAAGTTCTTTTGTGGGCAGCTTCAATCTGGGTGTGAATCATCAAACGGGCCTCGTCTGAGTGAAATACCTTTAAGACTTCTCCTTCCTAAACTCTTAGAGATCTATCTTGTCTGCGGCAAGGAGCCTCATTTTCATGTTGGAACAGATGGGGCAAAATTGTCATTAACAGAAACTGACAACTCTAAAACTGAAATATAGATTTAGAAAGGAATCTAATGAATTAAATCAATGTTATTGCAGTGAAAGCCAAAGAAATTATTAGTGATTTGTAAAGTTACCCTGTATTTTAACCTCAGTATATTTTAGTCTGGGCCATTTTAACATTCACAATCCTTTTTCACTGGCGTGGTTAATGTCTAACTGAGCAACACACTCGTCTTAATTTATCTTTCCTTCCTGGTTCCGTGATGGCAGGGTGGCCGGGACCCAGCTCCGGACGCTCCCCAGTTCTTGTCCGGAGCCTGGGGGAGCCCCGCACCCCACGCACGGAGACCTTGGCTTGACCTTGCAGGGTCTCTCCGGAAATATGCAAGAATGGGCTCGTGGTATTTACTTTTTATTTATTTATTTTTTTTTTTTAGTGAGGAGAATCTGATTTTTAAAACAACCCCAAACTCTAAGGCTGTTTTAAGTAATAAATGGGAGGAAAAACATTTCCAGCTGTCCAATTTTTAGATACTTTTCATGATCATATCAAACCAATTACAAAAACCAAACCCAGAACACCCTCGGCCTTCCCGTGGCTGAGACCCCGAGGGAGAACAAAGGAAGAGCCTCCTGGGCTGCCAGCGGGGTGGGGGGCGGGTGGGGGGCCGGGAGTCCCTCGGGGTCTCCCTGGGTTTGCCAGAGCTCCAGGAGATGGAGAGGGGCTGGGTCTGCTTCCCTAGTTGTCCAGAGGGCCCCTAAAACAGTCATCCATTCCGCAAGGACTAATGTACTCACTCCATGCAAGGCATTGTTCCTGTGCTGGGGAAAGGCAGTGACGGGCAAGGTCTCAGGGTCCTGAGGCTTCCTTTCTGGTTGAGGCAGAGGTGGGAGACATACAGGAAACAAATAAACAAATGAGTTCATCTTAGTCAGTGATAAGAACTAGATAGAAGATAAATCCGGGGTGACTTATCAGGGAAGCCTATCAGAGAAGGAGGTATTTGAGCAGAGACCTGAATAAAGGAACATGGCTGTGTAGGAACCAGCCACATAGAAGGCTAAGGGGAAAAGCCTTCCTGGCAGAAGGAACAGCAAGTGCAAAGGCCCTGGGGTGTTAAGGAACATGTGAGTTTGCAAGACAGAAAGAGGCCAGTGTGTCTGGAGCTCAGTGATCGACAGCCAGGCTGGGAGCTGGGAGACAAGGTCCTGTGGGGACGCCCAGGACATGGTAAGGAAGAGACGGGCTGCTTCACGGGCTCCTCTCAGCTCTAGAACCCACCATCTCCTGGACGTAACGGGAGAGGCCCCCTCCTGCTGCTCACTGAGGCCTCCCAGAGCTGGGTCCAGAGCCAGGCAAGCCCTGTCCTGGGAACAGCCAGCCTTGCCCGACCTCCATCTCACGCTCCCTTCCGATGGGCAGGAATCCGTGAAATCTGTGCCTATAGAATGGAGTCTGGGCTCCTCACCTGAGCATTCAGGGCCGGGACAGGCCGCCTGGGCCACCTCCATTACCATGCTGCTGCTCCCTAACGCCCATGCCAGGCAGCTCGCCTGTCCTCAGCCCTTTCCCCTCCCCCATCCTCCCTCACCTACCTTCATGGACACTTATTACTGTCCCAACACCAGCTCAGATGTCACCCCCCTCCCATTAACGCCGCCCTGGCTATGCCACAGGTAAACTGGCCCTGGTCTCCCTGCCCCAAGGGCCCCTCAGAGCCGAACCCACAGGCTGCCTGCACTCGGATTTTGCTTTCTCCAGCCTTGACCAGTTACTACAAGCAGCTGCAGGGCAGGCTGTCTGGGTCCGTCCTTCTGATCTAGAAACCAAGGCACCGCCCCCCACCTCTCCTCCATGCCTCACCCTGCATAGCCTGCCCCAGCAAGTCCTGGCGATGCTGCCCCCCAGCATGCCCTGGGTCGGAGCCCTCTTTCTGGGGTCCCCACTGCTCCCACCCTCATCCAGGGCACTGTCAGCCCCTGGGCCTGGGCCAGCTCCCGGCTTGCTCCCTCACAGCAGCGGAAGGGGTTTGGGTATGCAGTAAAATCTGCATAACATAAATTGACCATTTTAACTAGCTTTGAGTGTACAGTTTGGTAACATTAAGTGCATTCATATACTTGTGCAGCCATCACCCCCAACCATCTCCAGAATGTCTTCATTTCACAAAACTGAAACTCTACTCATTAAATACTAACTCCCCTCCCCTCACCCCTGCCCAGCCTGGTAACTCCCCTTCTAGGAACTGGGTCATTCTAGGGACCTCATATGAGTGAGATCACATAAAATCCATCCTCCAGTGACTAGTTCATTTCACTGAGCATGAGGTCTTCAAGATTCCTCCACATTGTAATGTGTGCCCAAATTTCCTACCTGTTCATCTATCGATGGATACTCAGATTGTCTCCACCTGTCAGCACTGTAAACAGGGATGCTGTGTACAAATACCTGTCCCATACCCTACCTTCATTTCTTCTGAGTACATGCCAGAAGTGGGATTATTGGGGCCCTCTGTCGTTAAGCACCTGACTTTGGCTCAAGTCATGATCTCATGGTTCTGTGAGTTTGAGCCTTGCATTGGGTGAGCAATGTTACTCTTCTCTTAACCCCTCCTATAGCTCCACAGTGCACTTAGAGTAGAACTCAGACTCCTCCCTTAGGCTTCACAGACCCTCAACCTCCTCCCATGCCCCTCTCCTCATTGTGTTGCAGGCACATGGGCTCCTGGGGCTCCTTCAGCATTGCAGTTCCTTCCTGCCACAGGGCCTTTGCACATGCTGCTCCATCTGCTGGGGTGCTCTCCATCCCCCTGATTCAGGTCTCTGCTCCCAGATTGCCTCCTCAGAACCCTTCCTGACCACCTCCTTGCCCTCCTCACCCTACAGCACCTAGATCATCCACTGTTCAATTCCCTTCATTGCACTGATTGTTACCCCAAATTATGGTATTATCTTGAGTGTTCCTGGCCTGCATCGTCTGATCCTGGCCTTGACTTTGCACTCTGGGAGCACTGCAGTCCTGTAGGGCTTGGTTAGCCATGCGCCCCCAGCCCCTCCCCTGGCTCCTGCTGTGGACCAGATGGAGGAGCGCCCCACACGACCTTCTGTCAGACTTGCTTTTCCCAGGGAGGCTTCTGTGCCCCCAGCAAGGGCAGGACCCCACGAAGCTATCTCTCTTTTGAGGTACTTTGCGACCTAAAATGATTGACCTGCCATGTGTGACCATCTATTTGGCGCCCACCTTTGCCTCCAGTCTGTGAGCTCCGGTGGCCAGACCCTCATCAGCCTCGGGCCCCCTTGGGACCCCAAGCCCAGTTCAGAGCCTGACCCAGAGAAGGTGCTCAGTGAACCCTGGGACTCTTGGGTCGAGAACATCGTGGGGAGGGCGGACTTTTTTTGCTGAGTGAACTTGAGTGACTTTTGCTGACTCCTACGGTGGCTGCAGGTCCAGCCCCCAGTCTGCATGGGTATCAGACGTGTCCGGCGCTGTGGGAGGAAGCAGGTCTTTGATTCTGCTAAGAGGCCAGCTCAGACGGGGGCCGGAACAGCCCCAGGAGGGGTGCGTGGGAGCCGACACCCAGGGGCCAGCCCCAGGAGGCAGCTCCTTCGCCCTGCAGTCTGTGAAGGGCGTTCCATTGTGGGGCCATGATGCCAGGCAAACTCCACCTGAGTGTGTCAGGAGAGCCTGCCTTCGGGGTCCCCAGCCCCCAGACTCAAGGACTCTGTTTGAAAGCATCAGTTGATCCAAATGGGAACCATACAGAAGAGAAACTCCAGGCATATGAATCCCACAGAAGGCCTTAAAGATTAAAATTACTGTCACGGCTCCTGCACCTTCCGGTCCCGGCCCTTTGTCTGGTCTCTGGACACAGCCGCCAGGGTGGCTCTCTCTCCAGCTCAGCTTTGCCCCCCAACAGTCTCCTGCATAGGCCCGTCCAGAGCAGGCTCTGCGCATGCCCCCTTGAGTGACAGAACCCAGCCCTGGCTCCTGAAAGAAAGCCACGGCTCCCCGGCCCAGTGTGGGCATCGCTAGCTTATCAGGTGTGTGCCGCGGAGCCCCCAGGGGCGGGGGGTGCACAGCCAGGGTCCCCTCCCTCCTCCTTAGATACGAAGCCACAAACCTTCCTCATTAGCCCAGTCCCGGCTGGCACCAGGGGAAGGGAAGAATTAGGAAAGATAGAAAGTGACTTTCCAGCCTGTGGCCGGTGCCTCACTTGAACATACTTGTACCTCCGAGGCCCAGCCCTGCCTAAGTGAAGATGTTGGACCCGGCGTAAAGGGGCCACTCAGCTGCCAGGGCCAAAGGGATAGAACAGAAAGGCTAAGGAAGGCGTGGGAGACCCGGGCTTCATCTTAGCCCTACCCTTGACATGCTGCGCATCACCTGGCAAGCCAGGGACCTCTCTGAACTGATCCCACTCCGTGAAATGGGCGTTAGAATAGGGGCACCTAGTTTCACAAGATCGCTGTGCGGATTTAAGGGATGATGTACGCACAGGGCTGTGTGAGTTAAGTGCCTGCCAAAGGCCCAATCTTCTTGCCTTCTGGGCATTTCCTCTAGGTGAGGCCCCCAGCACCAGGTAATGAACAGGCGCTTTGCACACATTCTTTGTTGTCTTCCCAGCATCTCCTCATGGCCGGTTTTGTCTTCTCCAAGTTTTGGGATAAGGAGACAGACTTGGGGTCGAGAAGGCCTGGTCCAAAGTCATACAGTTCCGGTTTGAATCCAAGCTGGCCAAGTTCTCAACCCACTGGCCCAGACGGCATCCAGGGCCATTTTCGTTCAAGAAACCTATGCTGAGTCCATTGTGAGCAAGAATCTTCTAGGAGGCCCCTTTCTCCAGGGCAAACCAGGGTCTCTCTCTGCAGGTATTGGGGCAGGGGTCCCTGATGACAGATGGGTTACCACAGGTAAGAGACTTTTGTCTCCACAGCTTGGTTTTTATAACCCCAATCACCGGCACAATGAGGAGTGTCCCCACCAGCACCAGGGCCCGATAGCAGTCCCCCTGCTCCTCCCAGCCAGCCTTCAGGAGGGGTAGCCCCCTCTCCTGGGTTCAGGGGAGCCTGCGAAAACCCTCAATGCCAGCACACGTAACAGTGAGCGATGACGTCCTCACAGGACTGGTTGGGGGTATTGGAGACAGAGTCTCATTCCACCACAGGTGCCCTCACGACAGCAAAGAAACCTCTTTTAAAACTAAGACAGGGGCACCTGGGGGGCTCAGTCAGCTAGGCTTCCAACTTCAGCTCAGGTCATCATCTCGCAGTTCGTGGGTTCAAGCCCCGCATCAGGCTCTGTGCTGACAGCTTGGAATCTGGAGCCTGCTTCGGATTCTGTGTGTGTGTGTGTGTCTCTCTGCCCCTCCCCCTCTCATGCTCTGTATCTGTCTCTCAAAAATAAATAAACATTTTAAAAAATTTAAAAGACAAACTACCCAACCCTTTGTTTGCATCCAAGTACTGTTTGGAAGAGCATCTCTGCAGCCTTTGTAAACTCACCTTTGGGGACAGAGCCCACCACGCCCCTGCTCTCCCTCATGAGGGGTCCTCTATGGATTCCACCAAGACTGGAAGCCCAGGGTGAACTGTCCTTCCTCCCAAGACACAGCTATTCTTTAGACAACAAAGGGCAGTAAAGTCTTTGCTTCCCTTTCTGCCTTGGCTGCCAGGAAGCTCAGAGATAACACTAATACTTAATTCTTAATCTAGGTTTCCCTCTCTCAACTTCTTCTTTTGCCTCTAGCGATCTTATTATGCCTGATCACCCGTGTATCAAAAAGGCCCTCAGAGTAGAAAGACTACCCGTTTTAGGTAAATCCACAAAGGAAGAGCCTCCTCAGGGCTCTCTCCCAGGGCTCTCCTCCGCCCTGGAGTCTGGCCACTGTATTTGCTACCTTGTCACTCCAGAAAATCCTGGCCGTGCCCTCCACCCAGCATCCCGCCCCGCTTGGAGCTAAGCCTCCCTGTCCTCGGCAAAGGCCTGTGTTTCTGCCTCAGCTGTCATGTCTGGCAGCACACAGGTGTCAGAAAATCTTGTTCAAGTGCAGAGGGAGAGCGAATTTTCTCTCTGTGATGGTGTGGGGTTCGGCCTGCTGTGTGGCTGTGACTGTTCTCTCTAAAACATGCTTCATGGGGTGATGGACTGCCCTGCCTCGGGTTCAAAAAATGAAGCAAATTTTCCTTTACTAATTTAGTCACACACAACAATAAATCCCAGAAATATGTCTTATGTATATTTTGCATTACCTTTTGCAGACAAATACAAAAACATGGTCAACATTTGCAATAAAATTATCATAGAAATGCCATCTCAAATCTTATTTTCTTTTTTCCAACGCGCATTTCACAAATAACTTGTATTAAAATTATGTTTTACAGAGTAGAAACAGAAAACAAATACCCCTGGTAATTTAAATAGGCATTTGCATAACATGACTAGAACACTTTAGAAAAACGCAGAGCATCGGAAAATATGAGTTCAAAAACACTTAAATACAAGTGATTTTAATAAGTCTAATATGAAAAATGCCTTTTAGCTGTATTAATTAGTGAATTAAAATGTGTTGATCTTGGAATATTTTCTGGCTAACAGGTTTGGGGATTTGTGCAAGGTTTTTTTCTTCCTGTTTCTGAGACAACATTCGCCATTCATTAGACCACACCGCAGTGCCGTCCTGAAGGTGTTTTTGAGGCCGGCCGGCAGATGTCTGGAGAGAGGTGGGGACCCAGCTCACGCCCAGGGCCAGGGAAGCACAACTGTGTGCGGGCAGAGTGGAAGGAACAAATGCCACACAGAGTCCAGGGCTCACCCTCTTAGGTGCAGGCAGGTGCCGGCGACAGACCGCACAGGACCTGGGGTCCTAGCTGTGGTGGGGAGGGGTGGGTGGAGAGGAGATGGTGCCGCCTCAGAGCCTGCCCCTGCCCATGTCACGTGTCACAGAACCAGCCCCTCCCCTTGTTCTGAAGGGACTTGACCAAGCACAAGAGTTGCTTGTGGATGGACAGGCTAGGATGACCTACGCTGTAAACCCTGTTTTTCCATGGGAACATCTTCGTGCGTTGTTGTGTTCGCTGTTGGCTTTTTTTTCTATGTTTATTTATTATTCAGACAGAGAGAAACAGAGCATGAATAGGGGACGGTCAGAGAGAGAGGGAGACCCAGAACTTGAAGCAGGCTCCAGGCTCTGAGCCGTCAGCACAGAACCCGACATGGGGCTCGAAGCCACGAACTGTGAGATCATGACCTGAGCCGAAGTCCAACGCTTAACCGACTGAGCCTCCCAGGCGTCCGTTTTGGTTTTGTTTTTTTAAATTCTCCTCTTCTTTCCATTTCCGGGGTGTTCCCTGGCTTGGTACAGCGGGTCCGCTCTGGCCTGGTCCTGTGAAGCTTGTGGCCTTCTGGTCACGAAGCACAAAACTCAGCTGAAAAGCCCCGGAGCCCGGCCACGCCAAGACGACTGTTTTCCCATTGAGGAGCGCACTGCCACTTAAGGATTCGGGCTCTGTGCGGTGACTGCTCATCAAAAACGAGGAAGATGCATATTTATTTCTGCAATTTAGTTGGAATACCCTTCTGAGAGCCTGCAGTAGAGGCGCCTTCAGTGCACAGCTTCTGAGCTGTTAAAATTTTCATTCCAGGTCCCCAGGAAACAGTGCATTAAAACACATCGCTGCGTCCTCACATCATCAACCCCCCTCCCTGCCCAGTGCGCCTGCCCAAGGAGGGTTGGGAAAATGAAAACAAGGAAGTGTGGGGCAGGGTCTAGCTAGGAGGGTGTAGGGCCAAGCTCATGTCCTGCCTGGGGGACCCCCTCATCCACCCACCCTTCAAAAGCTGCTGTCAACCGGGTCCCTCTACTTAAAAAGCCTGCTCCAGCCTCTCAAGTGGTGTATGAAGAAAACCATGGACTATCAAGGTTAGACCTAGGGATGAGTCCTGCCATTTAACAGATGGGGAAACTGAGGCCCAGAGAGGGGTGACTTGCCTGGCCCAGGCAGGACACTTTCACCACTGGCTGAGCAGCCTTCAGGAACAGGGGCTCCATGTTTAAAAAGAACTTTATTTTAGAATAGTTCTCGATCTACACAAAAGTTGTGAAGATATTACTTCGAGTCCCATCCTGTTAGGCTCTTACATGACTTTGGTACATCTGTCAGAAAGAAGGAGCCAGTCACTGACACATTATTATTAATTAATTCAAGTCCACACTTGATTCTGGTTTCCTTCGTTTTTATCTAATGTCCTTCTGTTCCAGGATCCTACATTCGATTTAGTTATGGCTCCCGAGAATCTTCTCGATTTGAGGTTGCTCTCACTTTCCTTGTTGTTAATGACCTTGACGGGTCTGAGGAATACTGGTCAGGTGTTTTGTAGCATGTGTCTCAATTCAGGTTTGTCAGATGTTTTTCTCAAAACCAGACTGAGGCTATGGGTCCTCCGGAGGAAGACCACAGAGGTGAATGTCATTCCCATCATATCACATCACATAAGGGTGTCAACCTGACATCACTGTTGATGTTGACCTTGGTCACCCAGCTGAGGTCAGGGATTTCCATAGTAGAGTTACTCTCTCTCGTCCCTTCTTTCTGTACTGCACACTTGGAAAGAAAGTGGCTCTGTGCAGCCCACACTAAGGGAGTGCAAATTTAATCCACCTCCTTGAGGGCGGAGTATCTACATAAACTATTTCAAATTCCGTATAGGAGATTCATCTAGTCTCCCCCGTTTATTTATTCGGTCATTCATTTATCTCAATATGGACTCATGGATATGTATTTTATACTTTGGGTTATGATACAATACTACATTATTTATTTTGTGGCTCAAATTATTCTAGCTTTGGCCACAGGGAGCTCTTGCAGTTGGCTCCGACATGCTCCTATCACTGTGTGTGTGTGAATGTGTCTGTGTTTTAAGCACAGGCTTCCTTTCTGACACTGTGAGACTCCCAGCTCATCTTGCATTCTTCCTACTTCAGCCCTAGAAGCAGCCATTTCTCCAAGGAGCACTGGTTCCTATTTCTGAGAATGGTAAATAGAAACCAAGGTCTTGAGGCTAGGTGTGCTAGTTATTACTGGGGTGTCATTGCTTCCGGGCAATGACAGAGCAAGGATATATGTGTGCACACTGACCCTTGCAAATACCCAGATCCATAGGGGCTTCTACGTGCATCCGTCGGTATCTGTATCAAGCTGAACAGACGTTCACACTGGCGTCCCCAGCTCTACTCCAGTGTTCTAAACCTTCCTTGCTCACTTGTCTACAAGGTGCACACTTTTCTTTATTTAAAAAAAATTAATGTTTATTCATTTTTGAGAGAGACGGAGTGCAAATAAAGGAGGGTCAGAGAGAGAGAGAGACACAGAATCTGAAACAGCCTCCAGTCTGAGCTGTCAGCACAGAGCCCAATGAGGGCCGTGAACCTACGAACCTCAAGAGCATGACCTGAGCTGAAGCCGGACGTTTACTGACTGAGCCCCCCAGGCGTCCTGTGGTGTGCGCTTTTCATGTGGAGAGAGCAAGGCCCTGGGAGGGAGGTCGCAGCTCAGGAGGGAAGGGTAGCACCGCATCATGTGCCTGCTCTGGCCAGCGGTTGGAGGGTGAGGACTGTGTTTGTGGTGGGGACTTGTGGGGGTGGGCAGGGTCTTGCCCAGGCAGCAAGTGGGCCAGGGCTCCAGGAGACTGGCAGATCAGAAACTCCCACAGGGGGCAACCTTGAGGCCACCCACACTTCCTTTGTCCCATGACCAACCTGGCCAGGAAACGAATCCTAGGCAAGCTGGCTGCTCCCTGCCCACTGCCCCCAGGCCTTAGCATGACAGCGCACGCACCTGCTGCCTCCGGTGGCCAGACGCAGAGCCCATGGCCTCCCTGAGGGCCTCCCGGAAGCCGTGGCAAGCCTGCCAGAGGGCTGGACACCTATCCTAGGGAGTAGCCCTCCCCAGGGTCCGTGCACCAGTCCTCCCAGAGCCCCCATGGGACTTGTGACGTCCACTTCCCCTCCCACAGGTGCTCACCGGGATTCCGTCCTGAGTAGACAACTGACAGCGCCTCCTTACCTTGGGGTCTGCTTTGAGGGTCCCAGCAGACAAACTGGCCCTTTCCCATTCCGTCTCTGGGACTCTGGGGCTGCTCTGGGCCCAGCGCAGCATTCATCTGCAGAGGGTGGCGGGGGGCTCTCTGCCTTCGGCCGGCTGAGAGTGGCTGGCAGGGCAGAGGCGCTGGACTCTGGGCTCTGGGCAGGGCTGCAGGGCACGTCTGGAGGGCACGAGAGAAGTTGTTGCACTACTCAGGTTCCTGCTCGCTCGCGTCAGAGAGGCGCTGGAGGTCTCGCTGGGGACGGCCCCAGAAAGGGAGAAGGGAGGCACGCCTCGGCTCTGAGAATGGTCCTTTAGAGCCCTCCTTTCCCCACCGTGGGAGAGGGAAGCGAGCTCCATTTGTCAGCACAGATAATGAACCCCTGAGAGGCGCTGAGAATTCTGGCATCTGGGCTTGCACCTGCGGAGAGTCCTCGCGACGTCTCCACTAAGGCTCCATCAGTCAGAGGAACGCGCCTGTGTCCCATGAAGGGCGACAGTCGACTGATAGATCGAGGTGCGCCCATATGGAGAGGCGCACTGGCTGACCCCCCTACCCTGAGGACGAGCGGCATTTGTCAGGAAGCTTCCCGTGGATCTGCGAAGATGCAGCCTCTGAGTCATCGACACCCTCTGCCACGTTGTCACCTGTCACAGGCCACCACGGCCGAGCCCGGCCCTGCCTGGGCTGACCATCTGAGCTCGTGGGGCCTGGCCTGGGCCCACTCCTCTCCCTCTGCGCAGAACGTCCACACATGCATGCTATATACATGGCATATGTGTGCACATGCGTGAACCTGCAACCCAACCACCACACACTAAAAACCCCTGCTGATTTCTAGACAAAGTCTTTTTCCTCCTCAGGGTGGTCTGTCTGGCCAGCCCCTACCTATTCCCAGCCCATCCACACCCTCAAGCCCCCCCGTGCCCCTCTCTGGGGGCACTGGCACCTGTTTGTCCAGGGTTGGGGGAGGGAGGGTCTCCAGAAAGCACCTCAGGGCTCATGGGAAATTCTGTGTTGACTTTAGAAGGATCCCGAGGTGCCCTGATTACCACTCTGTCCTTATGAACTGGATTAGAGGGCCCTTAACAGATAATGCCCGGAGTCCTCTCTGCCTGTTGGACATCGAGCAATTATGAGCGGGGTCTTAAGAGCTAAGTGAAACAGTGATGCCCCAGCCAGCAGCTCAGAATGTGGTTCCAGGGAGGCTTTCAAAACAATACCCAGCACAGGTGGGAGTGATTTCCCCGGCTTTGGATGCTGAACTATGAGCCTCTCGGTGAAATCTTTTCATATCGGGATGAGACCTGGGTAGCTCTTAATCCTTTAATTCTATCAGCTGGCCAGGGGCTAGAATTGGATTTGGAACCTAAGAGAGGGAGAGGAGAAAAATCAACACAGGAATTTGAAACTCTGAAGTTGTCCCCACCTCCCTCCTCCCTGCCCCAGCCCAGCCAAGGTGGCAGCCCTGGGGGGCAGCTGGGGTAAGGGACTCCCCTCGGGCACCCCTCCATGGAGAGGCATCCCCATGGGGGTGTCAGGCCTGCTGGGGACCCTGAGGACCCTGAGGTCACCAAAGGCTTCCAGAAGGAGCTGAGTCATGTTGGGGGACTGGAACCTCCAGGGGAGGACCCCTCTCTGTCCATCCTGGATCTTCCCCCTCCTTACTCAGGGGCTCTGCACTCGGGCAGGTAAGGGAGGCACCAAGAGGAATACAAACCGGCCCCGGGGTCCCTGGAATAATAAAAAATCAATAAGCAAAGGTTATTCTTCTGCCATAGACATTTTAAGCCAGAGACTCAGAAGGGACGGGGCTAGCCGGGAGCCCACCTGTCCTGGGGGGGTGGGGTGGGCAGGTGGATGGATGGGTGGCTGACCGTGGAGGGACAGCTGATCAGCCAGCAGGGCAAAACACACAACTCCTGGGGATGGGTAAGGAATGCACAGTGGGGAAAGGAGGGCTCTAAAGGACCATTCTCAGAGCCGAGGCGTGCCTCCCTTCTCCCTTTCTGGGGCCGTCCCCAGCGAGACCTCCAGCGCCTCTCTTTCCAGGATGCAGAAAACTGGCCCATGACACAGGAAACATGCACAGAACTGGCCCTGGAACCCAGGTCTTGGGGTTCCCAATCCAGGTGCTCTGGTGCCTCCAACCAGAGACATCGGGTGGCAGGAGTCAGAGGGGAGCTGGAGGGCTTCACACGTCTGTGTTCCCTCTCTGCTGCTGTTCCTGTGTTTCCAGAACAAGACACCACCCTGAGCCACACACACATGTGCACACGCACACACACGTGCACACACATGGCAGAGTCTGCTGAGTGACTGGGGTGGGGACAGGCACCTGGCGGGAGGGCAGGGGAGCCCGAGAGATGCTGCCATCAATCTTACCTTCTGACCACATGACCCCATGCTTTGGTCCCTGAGAGGTGTTCGGTCAATTCTTTTTTAAAAAGGAATAACCTTATCTTTCAAGTTGGATTCTTTTCATTGCAAATGACAAATCCCAATTTAAGCTGAAAATAAAAGGATGGAATGTGTGGAGGTTCAGGTTTCTGAAGAGTCCAGCGGTAAACCTGTGATGGCTTCAGGCATAGCTGGACCCAGGCACAGAAGTCCAGCCTCCAGCCCCTTACCTCCATGTGGCTCCGCTCCCAGCCCAGATCTCCTCATTCAGCAGAGTGGCCCCTGTGGTGTCAGATGTGCCGCCTATCAGCTCGGCAAACCCTCATGACAGGACAGTATTTCAGAAACTTCCAGACAAAGTCTTTGGGCTACCTCTCGGCATAAATGTGGGTCAGCCAAGCATTCCTGAAATGAATGCTGTGACCATGGGAATGTGATTCTTTCCTAAAATAAGCCTGGGAAAGTTGCCAGCCTTACGCCAGAGGCTGGGTCAAACTACTAGAACTGCATGAACCAAGGGTTTTGGGAGAGGGTTGAATCCTGAAGATTCCAGATGCCATTGCCAAAAGACGAGTGGCCAGACGTTGAACAGACAAGCCCTATATCTGAACTGCTTTTCTACAGAGCACAAGGAGTCCGCCCGTGTGGACACAGGAAAGCTGCTTCTACTGACAGAGAGGTCGTGGCCTGGGCTCTCTGAGAGCCTACGATTCTGCACCCAGACAAGTGGTATCCCCACACATGCCACTTCCCCCTCCCCCTCCAGGCCCACCCCCACCCTCATGCACCCACCAGTCCCAGTCCCTGGGAGGCCACTTGGGGAAAGGCAGCTGTCCCCCTGTGCTGGTTATTGATTTAATTTCTGTTTACTTCGCTGTAAGCTTAATTTGCTGTGTTAATGGCATTTTAATCCACTTGCCCGTTGCATGGGGCTGATAATACCACACTTTTGTGCAGCAGCAGTGACATTTCTCTGCATACCAGTTCTTCGGTGGGTGGGGCCAGGCGTCATTCCCAGAGTGGCCCCCTCCACTGCCCATGTGTGACTCCCACTGCCAGCCCTTGGGGCTGGGGGACACTGCTCCCTGCTCTGTGGATCTTCAGGAACATCCTCTGAGCAGAGGGAGCCCCAGCGGATGCCCGTCACTGAGCCCAGACGTGGTGCCGTGGGTGAGCTGTGTGGAGGCTCAGGCAGAGGGAGCGGCCTCAGGGGCCCTGGAGCACCTTGGTCATGGGTGGCTTCCCAGTGGAGTCAGCCTTGAGGGGGCCTTTGAAATCAAAGACAGAGACAGGCCAGACCTATTGAGGGATTCTGGAAAAATTAGCCAAAGTTGATTCCTCTTCTGGGGTCAAAGTCTCCATCAGCTGCATCTGTGTCCTTGTCCCAGGCTGCCACCCACCCTCACGGCTGCGGCAATTTCTGCCTTTCACGGGCATGTGTCACGGTGGGGGTGCCCTCGCAGCATTGGAAACCAACGCTGACCACCAGCTCCTATGAACTTCACTATGGAGTGGGGATTAGACACTGGCCAGGCCCTGAAGTGACCTGGGGCGGTGCCCACATGGTGGTCACCGGGGCCATGAACAAGGAGGGACTCCCTAGGGCACAGAACTGGACACCTGCCATGCTCACGGTCCCCCGAGGCAGGCCAGGGGGGCTGCCTTACATTAGATCCCATGCTCTGCACCCAAATCCCTGCTTCCGGTCAGCCAGAGATGGCCCTTGAGCCAAAGACAGCCCCACAGGTGGCCGACAGGGGTCAGAGGGTGGGCTACTCCAGCCGACTGGGAACTCGCTTCTGGAGGGGGAATAACAACCAGGCATAGCTCTCTGTCGAGGGAGACATGGTGCCCATCGAGCATGTCACAGTCCAGGGATGGAGTCCAGGAGGCCAGCAGAGAGCGGAGGAGATGATGGTCACAGGAGAGGGGGAAGAAGGAGGGGAGAAGGGGTGTCTCGAGCTCTTGCTGGGCTCTGGGCGCTTCCCCCATGCTGTCCTGCTGCTAATGCAGTCCAGCCACCTGACAGCTCTATTCTTTTCCTCTTATATGGATAAAATGACTGAAGTTCAGAGGAGGCAAGTAAATCGCCCAGGACCACACAGCTATGATGTGGCTGAGCCAAGATCTAGACACAGGAGGTCTGACTCCAGAGTTTGGGTGATCAAGATAAAACCAGGTGTGGAGAGGTTACAGGGCAGCAGACGCCATAGGACAATAGAGGCCACAGGACAATAGAGGCCGCAGGGCAGTGGAGACCATGGGACACTAGAGTTACAGGACAATAGAGTCCATGGCACAGCAGAGGCCAGGCGCAGCAGAAGACATGGCACAGCAGAAGCCATAAGCTGAGAGGAGAGGGGAGGGGCTGCGACCAGGGACAACAAAACGACAAGTCACGCGTGCAGGGCAGAAGGAGCGCCTGGGCACCCGGTGCTGGACGCTGCTCGTGGCCCCCGCTTCTCCTGAACACCGTCAATCCCAGCTCTGCCCTGGTGTTGTGGGGTCCCTCCTCCACGCTTTCTCGTCCTCACTCCAGGCAGGAAGTGGAGCACTCCGCCTGTGAAAGAGCCAGGGCCCCCCAAAACCCTTCTCCAGTTAACCTTGGTCCTCTAAACATGGCAGCCCCGACACCCCAGCGGCCCTCTGGCATAGGGCAGTGCTTCGGGACCCAGATGCCCCGTCCCCTCGTTATGTGTATGTGCAGCACACACCCACACAGATACCCACCTGCTGCCTGGGGACTCAGGACATCCCCAGGGGCCCGGTGGCCCGGATGCGCCCCTGACACTATTACTGCTTGTTGAGAGCCACGCAGCCTGTAATGACCCCAGGCATTTCCCGGGATTAATGGCCGGCAGGATTAATGGCCCTCAGCGACACCCTGGGCCATTAGGCACCAGGAAGCCCCACACCTCAGTGGCTGTTAGTTAAGTGGAAGACATTAGAGAGCTAACAACAATGTCTAACAAGGAGGGTATTATCAGGAGAGCCTCGTCTGCGCTCATTACCTGGTCAGGCCTGATGACAGGAACTGCCGCCAGAGGTGGGCACCACCTTCCAGCCTGTCCCCTCCCCCATCTCCTGAAGGCTTCCCGTTGGTCTCGAATCCCTTTTCCATCAGAGCGCTCATGTATGTGTGTGTCTGTCCTTGTGTCTGTGTGTCTGTGTGTGTGTCTATGTCCTTGTGTCTGTGTGTGTGTCTATGTGTGTCGCTGTGTCTGTGTGCATGTGTGTCTTTGTATCTGTGTCTGTGTCTCTGTGTGTCTGCCTCTATGTGTTCATGTATGCCAGTCTGTGTGTGTGTGTGTGTGTGTGTGTGTGTGTGTGTGTCTATGTCCGGTTGTATGTCTGTGTGTATCTCTGTCTCTGAACGTGTGCCTATGTCTGTGTGTCTTCATCTCTCTAGCGTGTCTGTGCTTGTGTGTCTGTGTCTGTCCGTGTGTGTGTCTGTGTGTGAGTCTGTGCGCGTGCATGCATGTGTAAGGTGTCCCAGTCTTACGTCTGGAATGTCAGTGACTGCTTGCTTTGCCCCTGCACCCACCGCCAGCCAGCCTCCGGACTTGCTGAGCCGCTGCCCCCACACCTCCATCCACTTCCCTTTCCTGCCCCGAGACATTGTGCGTTTCCTTCATCCCGTTATTCTGAATGATTGTTGAGCACTCACAGAGTGGCAGGGTCCCTGGGAGGATGCAGCAGGGACAGACTGAGGCACGCCCTCCCCACAAGAAACATGTAGTCTAGAGCAGAAGCAATAAAGAATGTCCATGAATAGAAGGCAAGGTCTCTCCAAAATTGTGCTTTCAGAACTCCTGCTTCGTGCCAGAGTTTTGAGAAAGTCGGTTGTCCTGTTACCAGCTCTGTTCTCAAGTCCTTTCTGCATGAACTTCAGGAAAGATAAATTAGTCCTATAGGTCTTCAATCGACGTTCATCTTAGATGCTCATACTTGATGGAATCAGTAAAAAAAAAAAAAAGGCAAAGAAAATAAACAGAACGATACTAATCATTCCTGGGAGGGACCTATGATCTCAACATGGCAGGGACTGGATGCCAGTGGAAAGCAGCCTCTTAAGGGTCATATAAAAAAAAGCAATCAGGTAAGTAGTTATTTAATGGCAAATATGGATGACAAATGGTACTAGCTGCTTTGTACACAGCTCCTTCATCATCCCTCACAGATTCACAGGGCCCTGCCCCCACAGATCTCTGGAGGTGGAGCCTGAGGAAGCAGCCCCCCTTAGGGAAGGCGTTGAGGGTGGAGGTGCACTGGAGAGTTTGAATAGGGTTGATCCCTGGCAGGGGAGAATGAAAAAGAATTCCTAAATGAACCTTCCCTCTCGTAGAACCTGTGATTTCACCTACGTATTGCGATGTAAGAACTGCCAGGAGGAAGGATTGAACTATTTTAACGACATCCTTAAAGGTTTATAGATGCAAACACAACCCTCCAGACGCAGTTCTCTTCTTTTCTTTGGGCAAGTGGAGGGTCTTCCTGTATTCAGATATGAAGGCACAGCAGTAATTACAGAATACTTTATTTATTTAATTAAGACAGTGACATGTGCTGCAAAGAAGTGCCTGGTGCTCTGAGACCCAAGGAGTGCGTCTTTAAAGAAAAACTGGAAGAAAAGGAATTAATTGGACTGACAGAGGGGGCAGGCCAGGGCCCAGGCCGGGAGAACAGCAGGTGCAAAGGCCCTGTGGAGATGAGTGGGGAAACGCTCTACTCATGGGAGCCCCGATGGGTGAGGGGCCAGATCTCACAGAGCCTCCTAGGGATGTGGCTTCTCTCCCAGGGGCAAACCCATTAAAGGGTTTTACACACCAGAGTGATCCACTTTCATTTTTAAGAGAGGCTTCTGGATGCATCCCACAATTGTTACAATCATGCCCTAATTATCTGAGCTCCAGGGACACAGCCACTCACATTCCCTGCTATCATTTCCCTCCCTGTGTCAGGTGAGGTTTTCTTGAGAACTGGACTCAATTCCTGCAGCCAGGGCTCTCCCTTGCCTCTGTAACCGGGCTGAGCACACAGCAGACATGCCGAAAAGACTACACGTTCTTGCATTTGGAGCAAAGATGGATACCACCAGTCTGGAAGGGGCAGTTATGCATACATGACAAGGAACAAAGGCCAAAGGTAGCCTCACAGAGAGCCAAGCCCCCGTGTCCCTCCACAGCCCGGCAAAGGTGCCCAGCGCTGCTCCAGGCAGGCCTGAGGCTGGGGGCCCGGCTCCCTGCATCTGTGGACCAGATGCCCCGCCCAGCAGTGGCCCGATGCCCCTGCCCAAGGCTTCCCTCACACAAGTCAGGGATTTTATCAGTGCATAAGGTGAAATTAGGGCAAACTCAAAATTTCCCTTAATATCTCTTACGAAGCACAGCCAGGCTGCTCCTGCCATTAAGCTGGGGGCTTGCACACAGGGCCATGTTGTATTAAAAAACATCTTTAGACAGAGCCCTCTCTGAGCTCTCTGAGATGCTCACACTAGCAGAGGCATACAGGGCACACTCCCTGGTCTCGGAGCACCGTGCATTTCCGCTTTGAGGCATGTGGTCACTGCTTTAACTAGATAAGTAGGAAGTAGGAAGCGGGGCTCACAAGGAGATCATCAGGTTCTGGGCTCCCGTGCATGCTTGCCCCGGGACACGTACCCACTAGGTGGGAGGGTCAGCGGCGGCCACCGCACAGTCCACACTAGCACCTGTGTCCTCTGCCACTCCACCGCGATCAGGCGGCGGAGGATGCCCCACCCAGGCCTCCACCCACCAGCTGACCGAGCTGTACCTGGGCAGGTGCCTGAAGGGGCAGGCCCTTGGCTGCGGCTCTGGGGACAAGAGACCAAGCCAAGGGAGCAGTGTGGAGGGCCAGAGGGACCTGGGCCGCAGGGGACGGCCCCCTGCAGTGATTGGCGTCGCCCCAGGCCTGGCGCACATGCAGGAGGGTCGAGGAGCCGCTCGTGGTCCTGGCTCGGGGACTTTCACCCATCCCACTCAGATGTCCTGTGATAAAGAGAAATTCCATTCGGCCTAATCCCAGCGTGGTTCTGGTAAAGCCTGCTCAGCGAGGTCCCCCCCTCCCCGCAAGCAGCCCCCGTTCGTGACGTTTCCGGGCTGTGCGTGCACGCTTCCAAACTGGAAATATTACCTTGCCTTTTATTTACATTTTCTGATGATGAGGCGGCTTTGAAAGTGCCCCCGCAGCTAGTGTGAGAGTGCACGCGTGTGCACGGTGGGGGCGCACGGAGGGCTCTCCTTCACCTCATCTCTCCTTTCTGCTTAAATATTGTGCCACATCCTGATTAATACCAGACCAATAAAATCATCTCCGCAATCTGGTTAGAGGCTTTTGTCTTCCCAGATGGCCTGCAATGTTAATGTGTGACAATTTCAACAATGAACTAGGACTGTTTTATGGAACCAACATTTGTTCCACTGCTTTTTTTTTTAGACTCAGAATTTTGACACAGATGGTACAAATTACTCAAAAAACAGAAATGTTCATTTAGAAGGCTTAAATATGTGGTTTTACTCAGGCCATCAGAATATTTTACATTTGCAATTCAGTAAATTTACTAACAACCCTGCTATAATTAAGGTCTGTAAAAAAAAATCCCCTTTTTCCAGCTTTTTATATCTATAGAGTTTCGTTAAAGCCAGAAAAAATATTATTATTTATTCTAGTTGTGCAGTGTTCTGATTTCCTTGTGACATACATTGTTCATCTCTGCTTTCTGTTTCCTTCATGCTCCTAACTGCCGCTGAGGATGGAGGAGGAAGGAGGGGGAGAGGCTGCTGCTCCGAGGTCTCTCCTCTGTCACCCCTCAAGCCAGGCTGCAGCCCCCAAGTCCCCGGTCTCAATGGTTACAGACACGGCATCTGCTAGAACCTTCTCCTACGGGAAGGGGAGTGTGTCTCCTTGCACCACTGTTTACCGTCTCTGCAAGGGCAGACCCACAGCACAGGACCTTCCAAGGCTGCAGTTGACCCTTTGTTTCCACACGGACCAGGTCTGCTTCTTGGCGTCACGCTATCTCCATGCCACGAGTGCTCATTCTGCGAGGCGCACTGCTCACAGGAAGTTCGGTTTAATCCTCCCTGCAGCCCTCAAGATGTGTGACAAAGTCTTGTTGCCATTTGCAGGTGAGGAAGCTGAGGCTCAGAAAGGCTGTGTCAAGGTCAAAGCCTCACGCCATTACTGACTTAGGGGCCACGAGGGCACAGACGATGAATAAGAACTGTACCAACAAATCTGGGTATTTTCTGAGCACTTACTCTGTGCCAAGCACTGTATAGTCCTTCCACATGCTATCTTTTGAGCTCCTCCTTCTAAAAACGTGGTAGCTGAGGCTCCGAGCAGTTTAAAGGAAGGAAGGTGAAGCCCACGGCGGGCAGAGCCAGTCGGCGGGGCTAGGAGTCCGTCACAGCAGAGGGAACAGCCCGGAGAGCCAGAGGAAAGCCAGGCTGCCCACTGTCTGGTCTCAGCTCCAGAAGGTGGATCCCGCCAAGGTCACCTGGGAGGAGAAGCAGCCGGCTCTGACCTCAGCTCCCTGCAGGGGGCTTCTCTGTGCCTTTCCCTCTGCCTTTGCCTCAAAGCTTCCAATTGCCGCCCTCCATGCAAACTTGGGTTCCTAGACCTCAGCCACCAGGAAGTAGAGGACAGGAACCCGGTATCCCCATCTCTGCCCTTATCACCCAGTACTCAGAGCCTAGAGAGTGCCAGGCACACAGTAAGCACCAACTCCTTACAAGCCCAATTGCAAAATGGAAGACACAGTCCTGGCTTTTTCCAGGCGACCCGCGCCCTCTGAACCTGGAGAGAGCTCTCCAGAGCCTACCGTATAGGGATGCATGATGAGCGTCTGCACGGCTCTTCACCTCGTGTATGGGACGTGCGGGCACGCAGCCGGTGTCAGCTGTTGTTTCTCCCATCATCACTATAATTATTCTTTTGGAAATGTAAGAAGCCCACCACAGTGATCAAATCTGCAACATTCCTGGGGCAAGGTCCAGACTCCAAAGGAATACCCCAGTGGTGCTCCCCTCTTGCAAGCCCTCTTTTGGGGGGCTCCTGAACACACTTAAATCAATCTCAGAATGCCCTCCAGTCGAGAAGACTCACCTTGGATGCATTTATTATTTTATTGATGAAAAAGCCCCCCCCAAACCTAAACAGAGTAGGGGGTCTTTGTCATTTCTTCCTGTCCACAACTTGAAGAACTGCCTGCTTAAATATTTTCTAATATTATTTTTCCAAGAATAATGATCATAATAAAAGCAACACCAATGTCCCCCTTGCCGTTTCATTGACCAGAGTTTGGGTGTTTGCTTTTATGTGCCAAGTGGTATCCCATTCCATTTCTGCATTGGTTCCTGCTTTCCAATTTTGTAAACAAATACTTTATTTCAACTTCAGAGTAAAAACTAAATCAATGCATCAAGCATTGTTGTCCGTTGCTGATCCTTGCAGCAAGTACCATGCATTTCTGTGTGAGGCCCCGATTCATTAGAGCATTCTATTAACACTGCCAACAGAAAGTGCATTCTGAGTTTTTAAATGTTGTTTCCATTAAAATCAATCACTCCTCGCAATTAAGCCAATAGTCTCACCATTTTTGCTGTTATGAGCTAAAGCATCCTAAATATATTGACAGCTGTCTTCGATAGGATGACACAAATGAGGGGGGGCAGGCCTAAGACGAAATGTCACCAAGGGGAACAGGCGAGTTCTTCCTGCTGAAACTCACCTCATTTTCATACCCCAGAAGGCATTTCGTATGCTTTTTTTTTGCAGTGGCAAAGTACAGTGATCAATGTTTTGCATATTACAATCAATAACACACTTAAATATTTAAGTTTTGCATTCTTTTGCAATAAATATTGATATATTACAAACTCTGTAAAAACTGTTCATTGGACTTTTTGTTTGCACTGTGTACTGTATCATTCAGCAAATAAGTGAGCTAAATATTGTTTGTTACAAAACAGATGTCAAATAAAATTATGCCATATGTGCTATTAAACACTTTTCTTATTTTTTTTCCAGCAAAACCCAAGACTTAGTTTCAGAAGTGAATGTATTTGGCTTTTCAAGGATTTGAAGCATGAAAGCAACATCTTTGAAATATTTTTAAACCTGCTGGCTTTGTGTAATCCAGTTTTGTGAACTAATTCTGAATATTATTATAGATTTGAAATTTAAAATACAGATAGATTAATAGAGACAGGGATACATCCATAACAGTCCAGTGGTGAAAACTGGTCCACTGTTGCAAAAGAGAGGGAAAATAAAGGAAACTGTGCAAAAAAAAAAAATTTTTTTTTAATTAGAAATTGTCTAGAGAGAGCGGAAATTAGGAGTTTTTCTAAGTGACTAGAGGTTTTGAGGAGCTAGAAGAGACAACTTTGTCAACTCAACACGGGCACCACGCAGGAAAAGTCTGAGGCCAGCCCTGGAGATGTGGGGTGACTGGGGAAGGGGGGCTCATCTGGCCCTGTGGGTCCTCAGAGGGTCTGTAGACAGGGTGGAGGAGGGAGGAGGATGCAGGGCACTGGCAGGGCCCGTGCAGGGACCGGGGAGCTGTCCCCACCCCACGGGTGTCCCCACTAAGCAAGCCTCTGTGAACTCCCCGAGTTGGGCCCTGCAGGGGTCTCCCCCGCCCCAGCCCTGTCAGAAGCGTTTGCGCTAGATGGATGGATCTCTTAGCCCGGGGAAGTGTGAAATGTGAAACAGAATGAAACAGAATGCAAGAAACATGTTGCTAAGAGCCACCGAGTGAAACAGAATCCGGAGGCCCCGGCACACTGGTGCTGGCACCAGCGGCCCTGATCCTTCCACCCACAGATGGAGGAGGGGCACCCTGCCGGACTGAAGAGCCCACGGGCTCAGGGGCAAACCCGGGGCGGCGCCGCGCTCCCTGGCCGCAGCCCTGCCTGCACCTCTTCAAAGGAGGCGCTGGCTTTCTGGCATCGGCCTCGGCAGGAGGCTTGGAGGAGTCTGACCTCAGAGAAAGCCAAGACCCAAGCACCATCGGAGGGCTCTCGTGGGGCCTGAAAGCACCAGGATGCCCACTTCCCCCAGATCCCTGGGTCCCTCAGAGGCAGTGGCTTCTGCTTCTTGCCCCAGCTGGTGCCCTCCCCGGCTTCCCCGCATCAGACCCCTCCTGTGGGCCAGGTGTCACGTGACACCGCTCACCCAGCCCGCACCTCTGCACCTCTACATGCCGCACAACTCGGAAGGTCCGGTGGGACCCAGAAGACGTCCCTGCACTGGCTCCACCTCCGGCCTCGCCCCTACTCACTTGGCTCTTATCCCTGGGAAGCTACCTGTGTCCTTAGGTCTTGGCCTTGTGCTTGCGTCCAGACAAAACCAGGATGGGATGCTCTCCACATCTACCCCCTCCTGATACCGAGCCCTAGTGCTTATTTTGGCCCCTGCCTAAAGTGAACATCTGAAAAGAGTCCATGCCCCAGGCAAGCATTTGGGGAGTTCATCGGTTAGCAGATTTCTTTTTCTCGGGTGCTTTTGTTGGTCTGTTTATCACTCCTGGGGCTGAGGATTTTGCTCATTTGTGCTTGGGTCCTGTCTTCCATACATGCTGACAGTCCAGGATGCAGGGTGGTCTGAGTCTCCCCAGAGCCCCTAACAATGACCAGGACCCGACCCCATGACACAGAGCTCCATGGGACCCAGGGGTTGACCAGGACCCTCCCCACTGCTCAGCGGGGATGGAGGCAGCCCCTAGCATCCTGGTCTGGGGAGGGAAGCTTCCCCAGAAGGGGTGAAGATCTAAGCCACGCAGGACGCGGAGGACCAGCAGGAATAAAGGGTCTGCCTGCCCTGCGCTGGCCACCGCCTCACCTTCCTTCGGACCCTGCGGAAGTTTTGTCCTGAGAGCCCCCCTCCATGTTCTTGAGCTAACTTGAGAGAGCTTCTCACCCCAGCCTCCAAACACACCTAAACTAAAACACCAAGTTAATAAGTTTGGATTTCATCTGAGAGCAATGAGGTCTTTAAGTATTTTAAGCTGGGGTTTAGGGTACTTACTGGATTTGCAATGTAAAAACCTCATTCGTAGGCTGTGTTGAGAATGCTTTCAAAGAAGTGACGGGGCTGTGGCCACAGCTTGGAAGGGGGGAGGGACCGGCAGGGGAGCTGGAATCCCAAGGATGAGGCCGCAGAGTCAGAAGGACCTGTGCATGGCTGGGGGTACCGGCTGAGGGAAGGGAGGTGGCCAGGAGGACTCCTGGGCTCTGGCTCGGTGACTGGGGGGATGGGGGAGCCCCTCCCCAGGCTGGAAGGGGTTTCGGGAGGATCGGGAAAAGAGCAGGAAAGGGTCAGCTGCTAGTTGATTTAATCAGAGTGCTTCTTCCTCACAGTAGGCTCAGCGGAGCAGAGCGTGGGGGTGGGGGCGAAGGTGAGAAACTGGTCTCTATCTTGTTCTTTTGGTTGAGTTTCACTTTTTGGTGGTAGACAGGTGAAAGGAGAGAGAGACTTTGGGAGCCTGCAGGAGGGAGAGGCAAGGAGAGAACCACAGAGGGTCTGGCTGTCTAGAGGCTGCCACAGGAAGGCGGGGCCGCTGGCCGTGACATGTGACAGCCTAACAGACAATTGACAGCAGGTGAAAGGAAGCCATCCAGGTGTGACCTTGGTTTGGTTACTTAATTATTTCCCACTCTTAAACTCAGTTTCCCCACCTGTAAAATGCCTTGGAATTTGGGCCTCAGTGACTTTTATCTTATGTGATGGAGAATGGAAGGCATCAACTTCCAACCATTAATCTGGGGTTTGCAAACCCAGATGCCTTGGGGCCATGCAGGTGACATCCAGGAGAAATGGGGCCAAGGACAGGAAAGATCATGTGGCCCTCTGAGACAGCCACAGACGCCCTCCTCCACAGTGCCTGGGAGACTGCAGGGAGGGGTGGGGACTATGGCAGTCTAGACCGTGCACACACACCCCCCATTTAAGCACACACTTAAACTGTGAACCCCAGCACCGTTAGGTCCTCTGGGTTTTCTTCTTTTTTTCAAAAAAAAAAAAACAAATTCTAGAAATGTAAACTTAAAAACAAAACATAAAAATAAAACAATTCCCAACAAGTCAAACAAAAACCGATGGAGGGCTGGATTGCACCTGTAAGCCATGGGTTTGTAACCTGAGCCTTCCGTGGAGACCTCCTAGCTCCCCAGGTGGTCCCAGAGATTCAGACCCTCAGAAGCTGGAACCCAGTGGGTTCTCCATCTGTGAGGATGGAGAGAAGATAGGGGGGCTTCTCTGGGAACAAACAAAGAAAGATTTCTGAGGCCAGATCTCAAAATGTTAATCAGATTCAGAGACATAAAACATGACAATTTAATGGTGTTTGGTGGAATCTGAAAATTCTTTAAAGTTCTAACTATCCTACACTGAATTCTAATACTTTTTTAATTATTAGATATAAAATGCTTATAATTTTAGGGGGAAATTAGACTTGGTAATTTATATTTCTTGTTTATACAGTACAATTTGCTGATGAAAAAATGTGCTAAACTTATTGATTCATGACCATAATTGTTTAATTATTTATCATTGCAGAATGGTATTAGCATTGCTAATAATGCAGATGTGCACAAAGGCTGAGGAGTCAGATGCAGCTTTTGTTTGGGGCACGCGGGGCTTGAGGAAGGTGGCTGTGGGCTGTGGGACAGCCTGCCTGGGACGTGAGGTGCCCAGGCCTCACCTGTCTCCACGAGGATGCCCACAGAAGTGTTCTCTGTCTTACAGCAAAGAACTGCAGGGCCACAGACTGGCCCTGCCACTCCGAATCCAGAGCTTGGGTTTGGGGACTGAGTCCCAGCGGCTGGGAGAGTCCTTTGTTCTGTCCACAGCCACCTTGCTTGTGTCTCCGCCCACCTTGCATGGCCCAGCTGACCTCCAGGGGGTCCAAGAGAGCTCAGTGACAGTCAGAGTCACAGACCCTAGAACAGGTCAACAGAAGGCTCAGCACCACCCCCTCATCAAGACTGGGGGGATGCTCACTGGCTACAGGTCCATGCTCTTCACCATTACCTAAATCTAGAAAGGGAACAACTCCTAAAGAAAGTCACAGGCAATAAAGGCCCTCAACCCCAAACCTACTTTCAGAACTAGATCATCTGAATCAACTTACTCACTTTACAGACAAGAAAACTGTGACTTAGCGGATACGGATGCTCTGAGCAATTATCTCCTGTAGCATCGAGAGGAGACACCCATGGGGTCTGACCTGGACTGACATTTGGGATATGCCAGCAAGAATGTGCTGGGGTAGATCGGATTATTGGTCCCAACTCCTCACTCTGCTGTGATAGGATCATCCATTCACATCCTTGTCACAGCTCACAGTGGGTCAAACACACTTCCAGGCACCCTTGACCT
The DNA here is from genome assembly GCF_006229205.1 of Suricata suricatta. Lineage (NCBI taxonomy): Eukaryota > Metazoa > Chordata > Mammalia > Carnivora > Herpestidae > Suricata > Suricata suricatta. The sequence continues at coordinate 37,051,433 of NC_043715.1, read as the reverse complement.
TGACCCAACATCTTCCAGCTGGATAGACAGTGGCAACAGCAGCACGGAGTGTTTGTGTGCAGCTGACCTTGTGTGCCCGAGCTCTGGCTGTCACCGTGAGATGGGACCTGTGTGGCTGGGCTGTGGAACAAGGTACGCGGTGCAGAATAACTCTGGTCACCCACTGAGCCACAGCCGAGAAGTGTACACTCACTGCTGCCTGACGCCAGTCACCTTGTTCTCTGCCCAACAGCAGCAACTGACACAGTGAGCACCCCAGCCCTGGGCGGAGGTGGGCTCACCCAGGGAGAAAGAGCGACGGAGAAGAAGGCAAGGAATAAACACATCCAACTCAGCACTGAGAGTAGGAGACAAGTCGGGAATGCCGAGCCCCCCTAGGCAGAAAGAAGACCATGCCTGTGGGTCCTAGAGGCCACGAGAGGCATGCATGTCGACCAAGAAATATGTGCCCTGCATGTGACTAAGAGGCTGGCTGAGATGAGGGTAGAGAAGCCCATGGGATGTGTGCACATCCAGCTTGGTTGTGGTGATCGTGTGACCCTGGGGGAGTCCAGTGACGAAGGCTGGGCTTCAGGAGCCCAGTAATGGGTCCAGGGGCCCCACACCAACAGACAATGGGTGACGAGCCCACACTAGCAGCAGGTGGGCAGGGCAGACAGACCAATCGCCTTGTTGCAGGTAAGTGAAGGAGCTATAGACTGCACAGGGGCTGGGGCGGGCAGTCCCACAGAGTCAGGTCTGGGTCAGCCCTGGCCCCTCCTTGGGCACGCCCAGTCTTGGCGACACAGCCTGCCCCCTGGGGAGGAGGTCCTGCTTCCACGGCTGTCTGATGCCTCCCCGGGGTCCTCTTGCCTCCCATCTGCCTCCAGGTCCCCGGAGGACAGGACTGCCTCTCCTCCTCCATGAGTTTGGCCCATGGATGGAAGGAAGGCTGGCCACCTTGGCCTCCATTTGGACCTGGATTTAAAATTCTCGGCCCCGGCTGTGTCTCCAGAAGCCAGTGCCATGGAGGATGGATTTGTCTGGTGTCCCCCAGACCCCCACCTGTCATGGCTCCCGCAGAAAAATTCTTCATTTGGCCTGAAGCCCCCTCTCCAGGTGTGTGGGGAGTTCGTGTATCAGAATGAATTTTTGAAAAGAAAAAGAACATTCTTGGCATAGGAAATTTTTGTTGTGTGTGTTTTGGGGAAGTGGGAGGTTCTGTTGGTCTGCCCAGGAAAGACGAAAGCCTCTCTTTTCCCCTCCCCACCTCGAAGAGGCATCTCTGGGCATTTCCAGTTTATTACAAACCCCAGCCCCTCCAGCTTCAGTGTTTCAGACTCATGGAAGGGGACAGCTGAGACGCCAGAGGGCATGCAGCGGGGATGATGCAGGGCTGGGGGCTGTGCATACACAGACAGGACCCACGCGCCCCATGGAGGGGAAGGCCGTGTGGCTTCCCCGAGCCCGAGTTACAGGCACCATCCAGCCCGGCGGCCACAGGAACAACGTGAATGCCGAGGGCCTCCACTGTCCTGGGTTTTCCAGCACGTGATAGCATTGAATCGGGCCTGGTCGGTGGCAAGATGGCAGGGGCCTCAGCACTGTCGATGCAGTCTCCCTACCAGCTGGAGCCCAGACTCTCCGCTCCATTTTGAGACAGTAATAAAAGGTGACTGTCTCTCTCCTCCAAAAGTCACTGAGCAAATCTGTGCCCAAACACCTGTCTCCTGGTGTGTGGCCCCAGGGCAGCCAGGTAGCCTGGGGAAGGGGGGAGGGGGGAGTAGTGCCATGCCCAGCCCATGGGCACCTATTCTCACCAGTGGCATGCCCCACTGCTCCCCTCAACCTCTCAGTCTTTCTCCCACCTTCCAGGGCTGCAAACCCCACCTGCTGAGCATGCTCTGAGCCCCAGGCTCCCTGGACGCAGTGTTTGGTTCCTGACCTTTGCCTTCCCAACAGCTTCTTGGCTTGGTTTTGGCCAAAACATTCATCCTCAACAAAATGTACTTGTCTCTGGAACTCTGGCTTCATGTTCCCAGAGCCTACCCCCTTGTTTTGTGGGATGCCCACTGACTGCCATAAGTGCTGGGGCTCAAAGCTGCCTCTGGAGCACAAAGTAAGCTTTGTCAATTACTGACACAAGGCCATTCACATGCCCTTCCCGGGCCTCAATTTTCTCATCTGTGAAATGGGAATGGTACTTGCCATCATATACAGTGTCATGAGGGTCTGATGGGAAAGGTTGGTGGAGTAGCCACGGCAGAGGGGCCGCTGGCTAAGGTCCTGTGGAACAGCAGCTGCCCCTAGGAGGAAAGCACGGCCCTGGTGCAGGACCAGCTCCATGAAGAGGCTGGCCATGTGATCGTGGAAAAACCCTCCTCCCTGGACCTCTGTTTTCCTTTGTGAAGAAGTCAGACATGACAATTCCTAGATGCCCTTCCAATCTGCAGTGATAACAGCAGCGAGCCTTTGTGCAGTATGTATAAGTGTGGCCAGGCATATTTTTTTCTAGACTGTCGATGCACTGCCCCCCACGCTGCACTACCCCAGCGCTGTCCCCCCAGTGCCTGCCCTGCATCCCATCAGTGCCTGCAACTGGGAGCTGGGGGCTTGCTGGCCCGGGCCCCACCTGACAGGGGCGTGAGACGGGCCTCAGTGCGGAGGGTAGTGACACACTGCAGGAGCTGTCCTCACAGAGAACCTGTGGGGAATCACCTGAGCACACCTGTTCCCACCTACCCCTGATGAGCTGTGGAACCAGATCAGGCTCAGTACCAAAGCACCTCCACCCAGGCCATCAGCACTGCAGGCAGGGGCCATGCATGCACCCAGCTGCCTGAGGCCCAGCTAATGGTGAGGGATTTGCCTCCAGAATCCCTCCCTCAGAGTGGGGACCCCAGTCCCCTGACCTCCATGAGATTCAGGCAAGATTTCCACAGGGCTGTCCGTGCTATGCCCTCAGGACCGGGGCAAAGGGGCCCTCAGCCCAATAAGCAGAGGTCTGTTTGTGCCCTGTGCGGCCATGGCACAGGCAGCAGGTGTGCACAGAGGAGGGTCTGGTAAGAGCACCATCTGTGTTGGGATTTGCAGTGTACGGCCTAGAGGACAAGACCCCCCTCCCAGGTCAGGGACCCTGTGTGGTGCACATCCCCAGGGGCGAGCATCATCTGGACTTGAAGCAGGCCGATGAGCCCTGTGACTGGTCCCTCCATCCTCCTCTCTTGCCTTAAATGCTTTTTCAGCCAGCTGGGGCTCCCTTCAATGCTTTGATGGCCGGCTTGCAAAGAGACAGGAAAAACTGGGGGTCAAGCCGGAGCAGGGCAGTGCTCAGCTGACCACAAAGCCTAGGGCTGGAGAGGGGACTGGAGACAAGCAGGATGGGGACCAAGGGAAGCGTCGTCGAGGCTGCTGCACTCCCTGCTCAGAGGGCTGGACCCCGCGGGCCCAGCTGGGCTATGCTCAGTGAGCAGCCCAGGCTGGACGGGCCTCTCGGGCCCTGCACACCTGCTCCGGCCCATCCTGCACCTGGCAGTCCATCAGCCCCAAGTCACGTCACTGACTGAAGTCACTCGCGACGTTGCTTGCCAGACGCCCACCACGCTGTGCTCGAGCCTGGAAAGGCACCGGTGACCTAGCATGGTCCTCATGGCCTCCCTGACCTCACCAAAGAAATGGAGGGTCCAAGACCCCCCCAGTGGCCACAGAGAACAGGGTCATGGTGTGCAGCACAGTGGACACAGCCCAGAGAGAGCAGCATCGACATGGCTCCAGCGCTCTCGGCTTGTCCCTGCGGCCAGACAGGTAAGCAGGCAGCTAGAAGGTGGGCTGCAGGATGGGGGCAGTGCAGGACCCTGGGGGATTAAGGAGAGGCAGGAGGAGGTGACATTGTCAGGACAGTGCAGGAGTGGGAGTGAGCTAATCTAGGAGGAGGAGAGAGTGCTGATTGCAACCACAGGTGACAGAAGCCACAGAGAGGCGGGCTGTATCTGTGGCCATGACCAAAGCTGGAGGGGTCGGGAGGGACCAGCAATGTCCTGGGGCGAGTGGTGGGGCCTGAACAGAGCACACACACAGACACAGGCAAGCCTTCTGCACACAGACACGCACTCACATCAGCAGGTGTGCACACATGTGTGCATGCACACACACACACACACACGCAACCACATTTACATGCACACACAGGTAATCCCCCCTTACTGAGTGCTGCTATGGTGGGGTGCCATTCCAGATGCTCTCCGGGCCTCTACTCCTTTCACAGCGAACAGCCCTAGCAGGGAGAGGCCACGGGTTTCCCATTGTACAGGTGGGTATACTGAGCCTGCTTATAAGACTTCTGCTAGCTGGCATGGGACTAGAATGCAGTCCTGCTCTGTAGGGCCCTGTCTCACACCTGACGACAGCTTCTGGAGAAGACAGACATGGCAGCTCAACAGGAGGTAAAATGCCCTTTTGGCCAGAGATGCCCTCACTGGTCACCCCCTTGGAGCAAAAGACCAGATCCTGAAGAACGACCAGCAAGTAACCCATCAATGCCCAGTCCCTGGATGCAGGCAATTGTCCCCATCAGGGACAAGGCTGTGGCCATTGGCATCAGCCCCCAACCAGACCATAGAGGTGACATCCACCTGTTCTAAAGGGCCCTGGTGCCTCTGTTCCAGGGGCAAGAGGCCTGGAAGTGGGTGTGTGAGGTGTGGGGAGCACAGCAGAGAGTGGGGTCCCTAGCTGCCTTGGAAGGCAGAGGCTAAGGTCATCCTGGGCTCCCTGCCCTGCACCACAGGGGTCCCCTACTTCTGGCACTAGCAAAGCAGAGACCCTGCCTGGCACGTCTCACCCAGTCCTGTGCTGTCCGGCCTGCTGGGCCCCTCAAGCCTCGCCTTGCAGAAGATCTAGCCTGGCTTTACCACCGGCTGTGTCATTCACACATTTCTGGAATATTTGCTGGGCACCCGTTATGTGGCAGGCATAGAGCCACCTGAGCCCTGAGCAAGAGCCTTGCACTCACTCTTTTTGGGAGAGAGAGTCCGTTTGGGACGGCAATGCCCTCAGTTTCCAGAGCTGGCATGGAGAGATGCCCAGAAAGGGTAGAGACCTCGCCTTGGATCCCATGGGGTAGGCAGTGCTCTGCAAGCCCCAGGCCTAAGGCGCAGGCAGGGGCGGGCATCCCCAGTGGAACTCGCCTCCCACTGTGGTCCCAGGAGAGAGCAGGGCAGACCTGCCGCACTCGACAGAGCCCAGCAGCCACAGGGAGCTGGTCCGGACCGGCTGCGGCCTCGCCCCCAGGAGGCCCAGTGGCTAACGGCGCTCAGCCATCCCCAGGACTCTGGTGAGCACCCCTCCCCTCCGAGGTTAACAGGATAAAGGCTGGGTAAAGAAACTACTCATTTCCCAGCTCGCAAAGAAGCAATTATGCGACTTTCTAACGTGGCTTCAAATATATTTTGCAAACTAGGACTCAGACAAATATTAATGGCAGCAAATTACAGTACTTAGCAGAATTATCACCTAGCAAAGAGGCGCTTTTAATCTATAAAAAATATCAACAAAAGATGTAAATATGAACCCCTCAATGGGTGGTGTATCTTGAAGAAAATATACATCTAATCTCACAGTGTGTTACCTCTAATACCTGGGGGGAAGGTTAACAATTCTGAGACGTTCCCTACGGCTAGAGAATATATTTTGATGTAGATTTGTGGATATCAGAGACTTTAAATCTATTGTATAATCACAGGGCAGGAGGGAGGAGCCCGGCCACCTATTTCCCCGTGATAGGAAGGCGGCCCTTGAGGGCTGTTTAAATAGCTCCTGCTTCCCTCTCTGAAGCTCCTGGCTCCCGGGGTTTCAGGAGGCACCCAAGGCCTCCCCCCGGGGAGACTGACCTCGCTGAGTCCTTGGCCCGGCACCCCCTCTTGAAGATGGAGGGACTGAGGGAAGCCGCTGATAACAGGGTCAGCGAGCCTGTGAAGGGCAAACTGCCAGCCTCACAGTGTTGTTGGGGTGTCCAGGAAATAAGTGAGCCAAATAGGTGAACTTCACTGTAGTAGGATGTGTGTGCGCGCCCGCTCGCGCGAGAGAGAGCAGGGACTCCCTAGGACACCATCACAGGACACTAGTGGTCCCCCAGCCCACCCACTGACTCCCCAGGGGCCGTACTCAGCAGCAGGGCCCTACCAGCCATCCTGGGGCTTCCCTCTTACTCTCTATGGCTGGGATAGTCAGAAGGCAAAGGTTCAAAGAGCCCTAACCAGCAGCCACAGCTGCACTGGAAAATGGCCCTCGGGAGACTGTGGGAGAAAGGCGATGTGAACACACGGACGGGGGCTTCCTCCATGCCGGTCCACCATGCTCTCTCCCTTGGACTCTGGCCCTCAAGCCAGGAGAACCAGACTCTGGGGGCAGGGGGACACTACATGGTTCCCAGGGCAGGACCCCACCAGTCTCATGGGCTCTAACCTGGGGTTCAGCTCCGGCCATCAAGGACCAGTGAGGGTGGACGTGCCACTTGGGTTTCATTATCTCCTAAACTTGTCCTCATGCAGCTTTTCATGCTTTCCTCCAAGGGGAGTTTAACGGGACTTGAATTTCCGTGGTTGCTGTGGACTGAATGTTTGTGTCCTTCCCCCACCAAACCCATACACTGAACCCCAGTGTGGTGGTATTTGGAGGTAGGGCCTCTGGGAGGTAATTAGGTCACAAGGATGGAGCCTCTCTCCCTCGACCATGTGAGGACACAGCAAGGAGGTGTCCGTCTGCACACCAGGAAGTAGGCTATCAGTGGGCACCAAACTGGGCACCTCGATCTTGAACTTCCAGCCTCCAGAACAGTGAGAAATACATGTCTGTTTTTTAAGCCTCCCAGTCTATGGTATTTGCCATGGTAGCCTAAACGGACTAAGATAGTGATTCAAAGAGAAAAGAAAAAAGGTACATTGGAGATTGGATTCCTGTTCACACATCACCAAGACCGTCACCCCTTTATTCATTACTTCTGCCTATTTCTTCCAGCCGGGGGGCCTGACTCGCTGGTCCTGGTGCCCAGGAACACCTTCCCTCCTTCTACACACATAGCTTATTGGTCCCCACCCCAACCTCCTCTATTTTCCTAGGCTGCTCTCCTCTTGAATTCATCACATAAATATTATCTTTACCCATGTGTTTCTTAAAAATTAATGTCTAGGTCCCCGGAGACAGGCTGTCCTGGGAGGGCAGAGACCTGGGCCTTTGTGTGGGTGTTTTTGTTATTCCACTGTGGCTGCCTGGCATCTCCCCAGAGCCGGATACCCGTATTTTCTGATGAGTAAGTGAATGTGGAACACCCCATGGGAGCCAGCTCTTTGCTCCTCCTGGTAGATTACAGCATTCCCTAAGGGAAGTGCTGCTCTCGGGCTCGCATGCGGAAGCCATGCGCAGAAGCTCTGGAGACCTGTGTCTCCTTCCTCCCCATCATCCTCATGCTCTGCCCACAGGTGGAGAGAACTTGCCAGTAAAGCCCCTGTCCACACACACGGGGACTTCGGCCTTCCCTGTGCTCCCCACAAGCCATCCTCACCTCCCCATGTTCCCAGCATGCATTGGGTTCCCATGAGCCACTTCCCTTCGTGGCACCTGGAGTCAAAGCCACTTCTGGGGTTCCCGCCGCTTGCCTGCCAAGGGGCTTGGGGGGCTTGTAATTCACTGAAGCTAGCTCATAAAACCACGCCATCAAGAGAGCTGCTTAACAAATTATGACCCTGTTGATTGTTTCTCAAAAAAAAAAAAAAAGAGATTCTTTATAGTTAATTTGTTCTAAAACCCATAAACCGTGCTGGTGTGGTTAGTTCTCCTGGTCACCTCCACTTGTTATGTTCGGGACCTTTTATTAATTACTTCACTGCTTCCAGAGAGCTGTCCGCAGGACGCCAGGCCGGGAGGGGGGCTCTACAGTCAGTGGGGAGATGCCGTGAGGGGGCTCCTGGGTTCTGGGAGAAACTGACCTGGGAGCTCAACGGGAAATTTCTGGCACTTGTATGAAAACTGGGCCTTTTTACCTGCCGTATGGAACTGCAGCTGTGTAATAAATGCGTTTTGCGAGGACACTGATCCGTTGTGCCCCGCATAGGGCTCAGTTCCTGACTCTGTGGGACCTTAGGCAAGTCACTTAACCTGTCAGGGCTAGAGTTCCTGAGCCGTAAATGGCTCATGACAGACCTGTCCCCACCTCTCTCACTGGCTATTTCCAGAATTAATTGGATAATGCTCACAGAGTGCTTTGAGCTTCCCAGAAAGAGGGGCACCTGAAACACAGGACAATTATTCTAATTATAACTGCCTCAGACCTGCGTACACAATTTTGCCTTTTAATGTTATCACTGCACATAATGGTAGAAGAGACAAGGCCACTTTTCCCAAAGGGGATGATTTTAAGACGCTCCACTTTCAAAGAAGAGCAGAGCTTATAAAATAGACACGCCCTCGCTCCTGCTGGAGGTTGTAGAAAGTGCTTCCAGCCCATCTCCCCAGACAGCCGTGAGGTCTTCACCCGTGCTGGGCGGGGGCAGCCAAGCAAGGACACGCGGCTCCTTCCCCAGGAACTCTGGCCACAGAAAGGGCTTTGGGATGAGGGTGGCCACCTGCATTCCAGCCCCTGAAGTGTGGGGGTGGGAGGGGTCTCCTCCAGGCCCACCACAGGGCAGCGGTCAAGTTCACAATGGGAGCCTGCTGTGTGCATCTGCTTGGTCAGGCTGGCTGTGTCCCCTTTGCCTCATGCATGGCTAGGCCTCTGCCCCTTCAGCATGCAGTTAGTTCAGGGCTGGATGCAGGGTCACTTAGAACTGAGCTCACTGACAGGTATCACCTGGTGGGCTCTGGCCCTGGAGCGTCGTAGGGCTTGGGCAGGCTGCCGTGCTGGTGCGTGCCCACAGGAGGCAGGGGAGCTACAGCCAGAAGTGAAAGGTGTAGACGTGCACCCCTGGCAGTTGCTAGGGGAGCTCCGGTTCCCCAGGGCTTCATGCAGTTCGTGACCTTGAGTCCTCCCATTCTCCAGACGTCTTCATAACCCCCCTGTGATAGTACTGAGGTAGCAGGCTTGTGAGGCTCCTAGCAAACGTATCTCCTGAAGCCGCTCCCAGGGTCAGAGCCGCCGCTGGTGGCTGCATTGCCAGGGGACTTGCTGGAATCAGGACCTTTCCCGACATCTGAGGACCAAGCGCAGCAGCAGAGGCCCACCATTCTGTCCTGGACGGTGTCCTGACACACACTGCTGCATCTAAATTCACTCTGACCGTGTGCCAGGGTGCCAGCATCAGCCCACAGGAGGAACGGAGACTCCAGAGTCGAAGCCCCAGCTCTGGCCTTACAGAGCCAAGGACGGGGAATAGCGGGACCGGAACATGATCTACTGACTCCTGACCTCAAGCTCTTGCCACCTTCTCGGCTGCCTCCTCCCCGAGGTGCCCAGGATAGACCTTGAAGCAGCAGGCTGCCTGGACACCACCTGGTGACACCCCATCCCCGGGACCAGGTAGGTCCCTCCCAACTCCTGACTCTTCTTGGGACCACCTGGGAGGGATTTACCTTGTCTGGGCTTCCCCAGCTGCCAGATGGGAATCATCACACTTGTCAGCAGAACTTTTGTGAAGATTTTGAAAAAAGGACATGAAGTGCTTTGTTCACTCAGAAGATCTGTAGGAGCACGAGTGCTTGGTCTTCATGCTTGCTCGCCCCCCTGCCAGGCTACAGTCCCCCTGGTGGGAAAACCATTGCCTGGTGTGACTTCCTGTCTGGGCTCACCTCATTTTTACTTGGTCAGGTCCCGGAAGCTCAGGGGGTCTGCACCTGGCACGGCAGGCGAGCGGTCTCGGGACGGGAATCATCAGGAAGGCTGGCTGATGGGGCTAGTCCTTGCCGGAAGGAGATTATCATGTGACCACGAAACCAGCTGCGGTGCCTGAGACTCTGCCCCGGCCGTCCCCAGCGCAGCGTGTCCGGCCTGCACAGACGAGGGTCCCCAAGGGCACTTCTGCACACCGTATCTTGGATTTGCTGTGGCTCAGGCACATCCTGCCCAGAGGTCTAAAACAAAGGCATTTATTTAGTTCAAGCTGGAGAGTTCGTTTGAGGAACCCAGAAAGCATCCGTCAAACTACCGGTCAGTCTTCGCTGACGGCCAGGCCACACGCTCAGTGCTGGGAGGATTAGGGAGGTCATGGAGAGGGGGGAGCTAAGAGAACATCCTCATCTGGCTCCCGGCCAGGAGGGGCCGAGACGGTCAGGCGCTGGTGGGCAGGAGGCGGTGTGGGAGTGGACAGGCTGCAAGGAGGAAGGACGGCTTAGAAGCAGAGAGGCCAGCTCGTGTCGGCACCGAGTGCAGGTGACGGGTCCCGGGCACACCATGGGGCAGGAAGGACAGGTCAGCTTTGCACACCTGAGACCATGAGCAAGCCACTAAACCTATCCGTGCTCTGTCACTTCCTAAGTGATAAGGCAGCGTCAGAGGACTGTGCGGAGGATGCATACTGTTGTTATGCCAGGTTTTGCCTGGCAACTAACGCTCAGGGAATGCTACCTGCACAGTGCTGAGTGGTTTATATGAATTATCCAAGTTTCACTCCCCCTGCCCCCACCCCGATCCTGTAAGACAGGTACTATTCCCATTCTAGACAAGGGGAATTGAGGCGTAGGGCGACGGTGTAACTTGACCCAGACAAGTTCGTGCTGGGGTCTGGATTTGAACCCTGAGCCTTTGCCCTAAACCAGGCTCCTGACCCAGGGCCAACTGGCCCATGCCTGGGCCAGCATGTAAAGCGGCATTGTCTGTAGGCACAGAATGGCAGCCACACAGGTAAATTTCAGTTCTCCGTTAGCCACATTAAAGAATCAGGTGAAATTAATTTTAATAATGTATTCTGTCTAACCCAATATGTCCAAAAGATCATTAAGCATGTAATCGATGTCAACAAAGGCTGAGATCTCTTGCATTCTTTTCCTCGTAGTAAGTCTTCCAAGTCTGGAGGGAGCACACACTGAGTGCGTCTCACTGGGGATGAGCCGCCTTTCAGACTCTCTGTCGCCCGGGTGGCTCCTGGTTGGACAGCACAGGTGTATGTTACCTTCCAACCAGGACACTTGGAGATGAAAGGAGGTGTCATTAGTGATTTCAAGGGGACAGCAGGCATAACCCAGGACTTTCCAGCAGACCAGCCCCAGCAGATGCTTGGGAAGCCCAAGTTCCCTTTGCCCACCCTCTCAGCCAGGGGCCGCGGGGGTCTTTGCTGCATCTCTTGTCCCTTGCCCTGCCTGGGTAATCTTTTCAAGAACTTGTCTGTGTCTTTCTTAGTCTGTTCTATTTTATAAGTGTCTGCTTTTATCATTATCACTTTCTTATGTCTTTGGGTTTGCTCTGCCTCGGATCTCTAGAGTTGAACAGTAAGCTCATTTGTTGTCAATCCTGCTCGTTTCCAGATAAATATATTTAAAAAGCATACATTTCCCTCCACGTATGAAACAGCTTTCTCTGTCACCCACACATTTTGATATGTAGCCTCTTTGGGATCTTTCTATTCTAGGTTTTCCTAATTTATTATCTGTTTCAAATGTTATTTTGCTTCCAGACACATAGGAATTTTCAGCTATCCTTTTGCTTTTAATTTCTAATACGATTCCATCGTGGCTGGAGCACACAGTAGGTATCTTACTGGTCCTTTGGAACATATAGAGACGTCTTGTATGGCCTATCACGTGGTTAATGTCTGTCAATGTCCTGTTTCTGGTCGAGTCCCTTCCCCTAAGAAGCCACTTGCTGCCATGGATGGCTTTTTGAAAGCATCAGTTAACTCGTGATACCCATTTCCAAACCCATCCTCAGCTCCCAACCAGACATGGAGAATCCACCAGAGTCTGGGCTCGACCTCACAGCCTCCTCCTGGCCAAGCCTCTCCAGCACCAGGTGCCCAGGGATGGGGTTCCCTGCCCTTCCCCAACATGGGTCGCGGCCACCCCCTAAGGCCCAGGCAGTGGTGGTCACCTTCCTGGGGCTGCCTCAAAGAAACCTCAGCCCAGCAAAGAGCCCCAGGAGCCCCATTCAGCTGATGGCTCAGACAGAGAGCGCAATCTCCTATGCATCCAGGAGCCATCAGTGGAAGAAACCAAGAGTAATGGTGGTAATAACAGTTCACTCTTACTGAGCACTTACTGCAAGAAAGCTGACCACTTTCCATGACTGTATTCCTTCATTTGATGCTAACAACCCTAACAGTATCCAAACCCATGTTACAGCTGAGAAAACAGGGTCTCCGAAGGAGGGGCCACTTGCCTAAGGCTCTGTCTGGCTGCAAAGCTGAAGCTATAGGCTACCCTGTTGAGTGAACATGAAAACAAAAATATTTCCATTTCTCAGAAAAGAAAATCAGAGGGACGCCTGGGTGGCTCAGTCGGTTAAGCATCCGACTCTTGATTTCAGCTCAGGTCAAGACCTCACAGTTCATGAAATCGAGCCCTAGGTAGGCCTTCACACTGGCTGTGGAGCCTGCTTAAGACTCTCTCTCCCTCTCCCTACACTGCCCCCCCTCGCCCCATGTGCTCATGCGCACACACATGCTCACTCTCTCATTCTCTCAAAAAAAGGAAAAAGAGGGGCAGCACTTTGACTTCGGCTCAGGTCATGATCTCACAGTCCTTGAGTTTGAGCCCCACATCAGGCTCTGTGCTGACAGCTCAGAGCCTGGAGCCTGCTTCAGATTCTGTATCCCCTTCTCTCACTGCCCCTCTCCCACTCTCACGCACACTCTCTCTCTCCCTCTCTCAAAAGTAAATAAACATTTAAAATTTTATTTAAAAAAAGAAAATCAGAATAGGAAAGCAAAAGGGGTCTGACCAGGCCCCAAAGGTATTCAGGAGGCGCTCGGGACCAAGCAGTCATTGTTTGGGACCTGCTCCCAGCCTCCACCCTGTAGAACCTGGGAGGCCCAGCTGCCTCACAGCCACCCGGCAAGATCAGAGCCCCAGAAACAAGCCCATTTTTACGTGTCAGGGTGAAGCCAAAATCAGCTGGGAGCACCTTGGAGTGACCCTCACAGTCTGGAGGGCCCAGGGCGGGGGGCGGTGGTGAGGGACCCTTGGCTTTTGCCCCTGGCCTCGGTTCCCTGCGATGGGTGCCAACAGAAGCCCAGAGGGTATGGAAAGTTTACCGACAGACGGGCAGACCCTGGCTCCAGCCTCGCAAATACAACCCAGTTACAGCCAAACACAAACTCCGCCATGGTTCAGACACCCCGTTCCGATTTCCTTTCCACACCAGCGCCAAGCCCGCCAAAGGTCACGTACAAGATAGAATTTGACACAATAAGACTCCACTCCCATGTTAATGCCCTCAGATCGGCCTGCAGAAGTGAAATAATAAATTTAGGAAAACAAGCAGAGTGACCCGTCTGGTTGGTTGGTTTTTCTAGATACCATCTACATATTTTAGAAACGTACAACCTTCTAATAGAAATGAATAAACTACTCAACCATAAAGTTGCTATAGAAGATATGCTTGTTCTGATTCGAAAGGGCATCTGCTATCTGCAATATTGATAATACTTTTCAAATTTCATCTGCTTTTGTTTGCATTCTGTGTCGTCTGTTTAAACACACTGGGAATAATAATGAATCCCTGCATTATCTCTACTTTTTCAAGGCCGAACATATAACTTTATCACAAAAATAATTAAAATTCTTTGGCACTCTTGTATCTTTTCCATTAAACGTTATCAACCAGTGACAATAAACTAACATGAGCCCAAGGCTGGCCATGGGCCGCCTTTACAAAGAATGCATTTGTCCCCGGGCAAGAGACATGAATTTTCAGTTTACAGGGTCAGACGATGCTGAAGTTCTTTACAGTAGGAGACCACAAATCTATACCTCCTGTCCCCTAACAGGGGCTGGCAGCGGGCACAGGGTGCCCCATAAATTCTCAGACAAGAATACACTTTAATAGGCAAAAAACCTTGGCAGCTTAATAATTCTGAGTTGCAAATTTAAATATTTTACATATCATTAGACATTAAAAACAAAGATTTATGCTGCTCGTCTCTGCGGAGTGAGGACCCCGTCGACTTCACACACAGCCATGAATCTGCTCGAGGTTCATTAGCTGAACGTCTTCGGCTAAGGAAGCCCGTTGAGTGGAGGCGACCTCTAAATCACGGCTTTTATTTTCCCGCCATCGGGTGGCACTTGAGGAGGCCCCTCCCCTGAGGGATGCCCCATGAGGGCGCCCTGACCCGCAATGGGCAGTAACCCCACCCCCACCCGAATCACCAGAAGGAGCAGACGGGGCAGCCCCAGGCCGCTCTGGCTCCATGCCCCCCAGCACCTACTCTGCACCCAGAGGGCCCGGGGTGGGGGGGGGGCCTGCCCTGCCAGGGACCCACTATGCCAGGGAGGCTGGTGGGGGGGCCCTGCTGGGTACTTCTTAGTGGCTGCTAACATGCACAATGGCCCTGGCTAAGACCTCTGAGGAGGAGGGGAAGGAGGGGGAGGGGGAGGGGGAGGGGGATGGGGGAAAGGAGGCAGGAGAGGAGGCAATTCCCACAGCCACCCTCCCTGCCCCTGGAGGGCCTGGCCCAGAGAGGCCCTACTGCTCCCAAGAGTGCCTCCTGTGTTTGCCCAAATTTTATCCTTCCAGCTGCTCACAGGCCCCCCAGGAAGCCCCCTAGCTGCCCACATGGCCACTCCAGCCCTGCAGCCCACCCCCTCTGGAGTCCTCACTCAAGGTGCTCTCCCCAACACCTCCCCGAGGGCTCCTGTGCCCAGCTTACTTCCCCCGAGCCCTCTGGGGAACCACCCCAGCCTGCCCACATCTACCCTCTCTGCACATCGTGTCCCCCAGCAGAGGCCTCTCACCGGCAAGGGTCATTTATTAACGCTGTCCTCCAATCTCCGTATTTCTGATGCCTTGACATCTGGGCCTTGCAGACCCTGCAGGGGCTGCCCCTCCCAGGGCTAGCCAGTCCCTAGAATACCCAAAAGCTATGCACACCAACCGGGCCAGGGCCCGCACCACCTTCACCTCCTCTAGGGGGTGCTAACACTGCAGGCTGCTTTCTACCTGCCCTCTTCATGCCAGGGCCCGGTGCCAGGCGGCTACACACAGCCCCG
The DNA here is from genome assembly GCF_006229205.1 of Suricata suricatta. NCBI lineage: Eukaryota > Metazoa > Chordata > Mammalia > Carnivora > Herpestidae > Suricata > Suricata suricatta. Next base: position 37,036,328 of record NC_043715.1, on the reverse strand, counting down.
TGCCCCAAGGCCTGCTGAAATTATCCGAACTCCCTTACCCTGCCTCCCCTGTTCCTTGCCGTGGAAACAATAAAGGCCCACACTTCACCTCACTCCCTCTGCCTCCCACCCCACTGGTGGCCCTCCTGTGGCCCTGTGCGGCATGACGTGCCCCTCCTCCTGGGACTGAAGAACAAGCAGCGTTCCTAATGGCAGCCAAGTCCTACTCTGCTGGCCGAACGGTACCTCACGTTTTCTAGTCATACGCTATACTTTAAAACCAGCCATAGAGCTGGCATTTATCCTGAGGCCTTCCGTGTGTGTGGCATGGAGCAGGAGCTGTCTGTCCCTCACCTCTCACTTCTGTCACACGCCCGTCCCTTCCAGGCCTGAGGCTCGGGAGTTGAGAGGTTCCCTTGGTGGCTGAGTGTGAGGAGGAGGGACTGAGTCAACCTTTGGGGCGGGGCGTGGGGCGTGGGCTCCGGGTGCTGGGCCTGGCGGAGCGCGCAGCCGCTGGGAGGAGGGGGGATCTCAGCTCAGCCCCGGGGGTCCTGGACAGAAGAGCAGCACCACTGCGCCTCCAGCCCGGCTTCCTTCCGGGGGAGGGAGGGTCTGGGAAGGCTTTTCCAGAACTCCACAGAGCTCAGAAAGACCACCTGGGCCGGCCAGGGCTGGAGAGGCCACGTCACCCAGACCCCCAACACTCTCCTCTTCCTCACCGGAGGAAACTGAGCACCAGGACGGGGCACAGAGGGGCCCGGCACTCGTGTCTTCCGGGGTGCGCCTGGAAGGTTCGGCACTACGCCCCTCTCTGCTCCCCTGCCGGATGTCACTAGCCGACGTAAGAGAAGGGAAGAGGCCCAAGTCCACGAAGCAGCAGCACAGGCGGATGGGGACAGAAGTCTGCGAGACGGGACGGGGAGCAGACGGAGCAGCAGAAGTGAGTGGGAGAGTGCAGCTGCGGCGGGGCGGCTGGGGCACCAGGTTTGTCTGAGCCTGGGTGCTGGCGGAGCTAAACCCCCGAGGGCTGGCCGAGGGAGGGTGGGTCACCCCGACAACCTCCCAGGTCTGTCAGCAAGAGCCACCCCTGCCAGCCAGCGGGCAGTGGGGCCGACTCTCTGGAGCAGTGAGCAGAGGCAGCAGGTACCCTGACCAAAACGCGGGGCACAGAGAAGCCTCACGGGAGCAGGGAGCCCCACGCCCCGGGACCCCAGAACCGACAGCCGTGCTCATCCACACACCCCCATACCTGCAGAAGACTAGGGGGCCTCTCACTAGCAAGACTGGCCTGAGACACACCAGTGGGTCCCCTGCACGTGGCCTTTCCTGGGAAATGGGCAAGTGCCCATGCAGTCGCCCTCAGAGAGGCCCCCGAGGGCCAGTCTGCACACAAAGCTTCCAGGGCCATCATCCCTTGTTCCGAGACACATGGGGACAGGCGAGGGCCACCAGACATCTGAGGAGAGTCTCTAAAATGTGAGACGGAGCGCAGCGGAGGGACTTGGGAGACATGGGCGGTGCAGGAGTGAGAGAGGCAAGTGCCCACAGATCTCTGGAACTTTCTCGTGGTGCCTGACTGAGCATCCACAGCCAGGGAACAGAAAGCCACCCACCCTTTCACCTCCCGCCCCCGCAGCCTCTGCACCCACCCTGGACTCCCTGCTTCTGTGAGTCTAATTTAGATACCTCATAAAAGTGGAATCATGCAGCATTGATGACTTCATGTAGTGTAAAACACGTACACTTTTGTTAAAGAGGGTAGGTTTCGTGTTATGTGTTTTTGGCCATAATTTTTATTTTAAGGAAATTCCCACCAGGTTATCATTAAGGCCTCAGAGAGGTAAGAAAAGACCTGATTCCCTGGAACAGGAAGTGGAGATCCACAAAAGGAACATTCACCAAAGGAAAAAAAAAGAAAAGAAAAGAGAAGAAAAGGGTTTTTTTTAATTAGAACTGTGAGGGTTTCAGCAATTTAGCAGTTGGAAGCTAACGTGAAGGAAGTCCCTCGGAAGCAGAAGAGAACAAAGGAAAGACGGAAATGGGAGACACTGGCGAGGGCAGAGGGGAGACACGCACGTGGCGGTGAAGCAGGAGGCGGGTGACACGTCCCGACGTGGCCAAGGAAGGCCAGGGCAGTCCTCACTGAAGGAAGCGGCTGGAAGGTTCAGCCTGGAGCTGGAGGACGGGAGCCTCCAGACAGAGAGAGCACATCGCTGCGGGACGTCAGGTGCAGACGGGATGGTAATGCGTTCAGGCCACACTGGAAAGAATGGACCGGGGACAGCATCCGGCTCCCAGGAGCCACGCTGGAGCCCACACGACGTGGGGACAGCACTGGCAGGGAATAGGCCCCCAACCTCGAATTCTAGATCCAGACAAATGGCCAAATATAAAAAGTCTGGGGATAACAAGGATTTTCCAGGCCCCTTTTCTCAGCCACCGGAAGGTGTGTGCCCACAGAAGGAAGGAACACCCCGAGAAAGAGGAAGACACGGCGGCGGCACAAGGAGGGGCTGGTGTGGAGGGGGGACACCGAGAGCACCTGAGGCTCCTTCCAGAGGGCCTCCAGCAGAGGGAACAAGGCCTCAGGAAACACGGACCAGGAACGTTGGACAGCCCGCTATGACACGACACTGTGGTTGCAATCAGAGTTGACAGTCCTGGCGGGAAATTTGAGCCTAAGTTCATAATGGTACTTAAAAAAAAGAAAAACCAGCAAGAGCAGCAAGCAACAAAACCAAAGGCAATTAGGACCTGGAGATGAGGGGAACGTGGCTGCGCTGAGGGGCCAGGATGGGGGTGGGGAGGGGCAGGAAGGAGAATGCTGGTCTTAAGCCAGCCCATGCTTAAAATTATGCACGTGTCCGGGCACCTGGGTGGCTCAGTCGGTTAAGGGTCTAACTTCGGCTCAGGTCATGATCCCACGGTTTGTGGATTTGAGCCCCGCACTCAAATCCTGAGTCTGTAGCCTGCTTTGGATTCTGTGTCTCCCTCTCTCTGTGTGCCCCTCCCCCACTTGTGCTCTCTCTCTCTCTCTCTCTCTCTCTCTCTCCCCCCCCCCCACAAAATAAACTTTAAAAGATATTTTAAAAAACTATGTATGTGTATTAGTTATATATAGATTATATGGATAGAAAGAGGTTGTCGGTAAATAGAATTATCTGTTAAGATCATTTAAGGATAAATTGTCTTCAGGAATGTGCCTCACAGTGGCAAGGACAGAGGCCAGGCCTCTGTTTGCCCAGTAGCTGGCATGAGCCAACCAGAGCACGGTGGGGCTGACAGGTGTGATCCTCGGAGCAAAACTAAATATCCTTTCAAGGCTGGTTGGCCTTGTCTCCAATTTAGATGTCCCAGGTCCTCAAGAGATGGACACCTGGGTGGTCAGAGAGGCGAGGAGGGGCATAGGCCCGGGACCTGCCCTGCGCTCAGACACGCCCTCTGCCCCCAGTCTGGGGCAGACCAAGGTGAGGATGCAATCCGGCCCCTGCAGCTTCAGGGTCCCCCAAAACATCCCTTCCTTAGGAGCCACAGGAAGGACGGCCGGCAGCCTCTTGAGCCCCTTCGTGCTGCCCTTCCCTCTGGGGCAGAGGGACTCCGGCCCAGCTGGGCCAGAAATCCATGCCCATAAAACGATGAGGCGTTCCTCCCTCCGAGCTGGGTTTTCCTCCAATAGCCCAACAGAAAGCACGCTGACTCCCTGTGTCAGCACGCACCCACGCGCCCTGCACCAGCCCAGCCCACGGTGGCTCAGCCCCGGGGGGAGCCAGCACCCGGTGGAGACCGCCATCATCTCCATGCACAGTCCTCGGCCAGTCCCAGAGGTTTTGTCCCCTGCTCTCTCTTCTTCCGTGAGGCGGACACCAGCATTCCCACCTGCGTGTAGAGAGTCCTGCTCAGAGGAAGGACGCCCACACCACGGATGAGAGCTGTCCACTGTCCCCACCACACTGCAGGCGCCCCGCCGGGCTCGGTGGCCTCAGCTTCCCTGGACAACAGCGACCACACGTGGGCCTGGACTCCCAGCCTTCCTCAGGCAGCAAGACCAGGCACGGGGGGCTTGTGGGTGACCAGATGGACCGGGAGCTCCTGACACGCGGTAGCATGTCGACTGAGACAGACCACGAGTGCCCGGTGTCCCTGATCCCGGGCCAGGAGCCTTGCCAGCCCCCTCTTCTCTTCCTGTGGTCCCTGCTAGGTGACATTCAACTTCCTGTTTCCTCTGCTCGTTTCTTCCTTCTCCAACCAGCTTGGCTATTTTGTGTGTGTGTGTGTGTGTGTGTGTGTGTGTGTGTGTGATGTTTGGTACTGAAACAAAAGAGATGTTTTAAATTAGAATCCATGTTCTCCTTGGGCCCTGGATAACCCAAGGAGGGGCAGGGCCTGAAGGGAAGGGGACGAGCGAGGAGCAGGGACCAGGCTGGCCCAGGGCTTTCAAGCACATTCAGAGCCCCCAGCCGGTTCTGTGCATCCCGCTAAGATCATACAGGAAGCCTCCTTTTTGTACCTCTTAGTCCCCTGCCCAGGCACTTGCCCCAGAGGCCTGTGAGAATTTCCCACGTGCAAGGTGACTCATCCTTCTTGGGTCCTGGTGTGCATGGACCTCTGTCTGACATGGTGGGAACTGTCCAAGGACGGCTGGCCCAGCCTAGAGGGGGTGCATTCTGACAGGGAGGGGGTAAGGAGTCCTGAGGGCACAGGCCAAGGTGCGCACAGATATGCAGGTTGGTTTTCAAGGTCTCCAGAGTGTATGTGAGAGGGACAGACAGGCGGAGAACAGGAGTACCGGGAGCTCGCAGGATCATGTATGAGTGTGTCAGGAGTGTACGTGTAAATGTATGGGAACGTGTGTGAGAGCATGTGGGAGCATTTCCACCCCCGCCAGTGTTGTTCCAAGGCCACTGATGGCGTGATGTCGCCTTCCTGGTGAAGCCCCACAGCAGCCGTACTGCACAACTCTTAGGCACAACTCCCTACATGGATGGCATCTCTACTGCGGTTCAGTGCACAGCCTACGCAGCTGTATACTGCAGTCCCACTCAGAGCCCCCAGTGTCACCACTGCCTTTCACATGTATAAAGGGGAGGGTCTCGTGAGCCCCAGGCAATCCTCCTCAACAAACAACCACAGCACCAAGAGGAGACTAGCCCTTGTTCTCTTCTTAAGGAGGCCCTGGGGATTTTCCAGATAGCCTCAGCCTCGTACTTGAAATCCCTCTGACTCTATTTTACCTGTTCCGAGGGCCCTCAGGCCAGGAGTTGCTTGCTTGTTCTGTGGGAGGCCAAGGCAGGATGGGTAGGAGCAGGCCTAGGGTATGGCTCTGTGGGCTGCGGGAAGGAGCTTTCAGGTCAGGGAATGGGAACACACTGTGGTGGCCAGTGTGGACAGCTCGGCCAGAGACTCCTCTTGGGCCTCAGCTTCCTTCCCTGAGGGTGAGGAGCCGCACTCCAGTGGTCTGCCCCTCGGATCCCCATCCTCCAGCTCCCTTCTGTTCCCACTGGGCTGCGTGGAAGCCGGTTGCTGGATTGAGGGCCTGCCCCGCTGCTCTGTGTCTCTCAAGCAACTCACAGGGACGCCTCGGTCACGTCTTCCAATGTCTTCTCATCATCGACCTGACACGGTTGGCCCCGGGTGGTGCCACCTTTAAATCCCTCTGCATGGGCACCGACGGGGGTGTGCCTGCCCTGACCAGGAGGAAGGTCCTCCGAGGTGGGGAGGGGAGCTAGGCCCTAAAGGGCCAACCCCCACCCCCCCACCCCCCACCGCTGTGAGATCCACAGCCCCCTATCTGCACAGCCTCCCTCTCTTGTGAGCAAGCAAGCGCCAACAAAAACTCCAGCTACCCACTTCCTGGGACCCCAGCAGGCCCCGTAGGGGTGAGGCTCTGTACTGGGTGCAGGCCAGAGGGGCCTGAGAGGGGCAGCAGGGGAGCAACCCAGAAGGAACTGCTCAGAAGCCCACCCCCCCCCATACCGCCCCCTCCCTGCTCCTGGATCACAAAGGGCCCGCTTCCCATTCACTTCCTTTTCAACCATGTCTCCCCATTGTCAATAAAAGCCATTTTTAAGGTCAACTATCTCCTTCCATCAACCGCCAGCCCCAGCACCACATCATGAAATAAAAATTAAATTGTAGTTGGGCTTTTAAATCAACTCAATTAAAATAAAGAGATTCTTGGCTTGATATAGGGAAATATTTGTATTTCCAATTCTATTTGTTAATACATTGACATATGTGCTATTTTTTAAATGTAGCACTAAGTGCACTTTCTGTCAATGCCATAGATTTTTTAATAGACTGAGAAAATGCATTTCATTTCTTCTTATTTTCCTTCAATACATCATTTGGTTCTGCTTTTTTGCCTGCATGAAATTCATTTTCTAATGGAAATATTTGTTTTGTAAATCAAATATGTATTATGCACAAAATGCAAAGCACAAATTAAATTATGTTAATGAAATGAAAGAGATATGAAATGCATATTTCATGGACAAAACATAACCTCAGCAAACAACCATTTCTTGATAAAATCTTTAAACACAATCTCATTCTGTGACAGACATATTGTTAAAGTAGATAGCACCTCATTTAAATGGTCTCCTTTAATATGAGCGCTTAGTATATAATGTAAATAACTTTTGGGATGAAAAACCAATAATGAAATACTGTCTTTAATAGTTTGCTATTGATGTCAGCATAAAATTTGTCGTAGTTGAATATTGGAAATTGGGAGTGCACAGAAATATTCTCAAAAGCTGTAAATGATTGCATATTTCAATAGAGCTGACTAAGGCAAAGATGTTATAGATATTAGTAATAGGCAGAAAATTATGCTGACCTAACATTATTTGACAAAACCCACTGTTTTAAATTATATATTGGTTACACTTAATGAATAATAGATTTTGTAGGTGTTGTTTCTCCGATCATAATGCTGATGATACGATATGCCCAGGATTTCTTAGTCATCTTTCTGACAATAAACACAGCCTCTGCTCACATAGGTCGGGCGAGAGGCCGCTGGATGGCCGCTCCGTGCTCTCTGCTGGAGCAGGGCTCCCCAGGGAGGAGCCACCCCACAAGTGGCCCGGGCCACAGCAGCTGTCTCCGGCCCTCGGGGAAGCCGGACGGGCAGGCTGTCCTGAGCCGGACCTGTTGGAAGGTCCTGTGGGGCGCCCAGCCCAGCCTGGGAATGCCGGCACTGGGAGTGGCCGAGGAGTGCGGGGAAGGCACAAGGAGCGTCCGTCTCCCCAGCGGCACCTCGATCACCAGTCACGCAGGAGTGTGCATGTACACCGGCCAGGCATCAGCGTGACCCAGAGCACCTGGGCGGAGAGAGGGGACCGTGGCCTCTTGGACCCCCCCCCTCTGCTCTGTGCATGACACACACGCACACATTCACACTCACACCCACGTAGACCACGTGTGCTGCCTAGATTCCCAAAGGGCTTTTGTGGTTTGCAACGGTGAGTCAGGATCCCGTCTTCCTGGGCTGTCAGAGCCACATGTAGTCCAGGATTTTCCAGAGACCCCCGACCCTTTGTCCTCGGGGTCTGCTTGGAGCACGGGTGCACAGGTATGCCCTGTGCGGCACTATCGACACACAAGCAGAGCGCGGGCTCCTACTCTGAGCGGCCCTGGCCACGTGTGTGGCCTGGTGACTCCCCACCGTGAGCTCCTCCAGCTGCACGTGTGGGAGGTGAGGGCGAGCAGGTGTGAGGGAGGGGAGGGTGTAGGAGAGAGAAGAGAGCGAGGAAGGGGGCACACAAGCTGGCATGAGGAGTGGCAGCTCTTTGGATTCCCTCAAACACTTCTCAAGAGCAAACACCTAAGGCTTGGGATTTAATGGAGGTGGAGGAGCAAAGGAGAAAGAGGAATCTTGACGTCCCTCTCCTGCATTCGCCCTGTCAAAGCCAAGGCTTTCTCAACCCCTTCTTCCTGGGAGAGTGAGTGAGTGTCTCTGAGCCCTAAACCACTGGGGCTGAGCCCTCTCCCCGCTCAGACTCTGACCTGCCTGCTGGGTGGCTTTGGCTAAGTCTCTCCCCCTCTCTGTGCTTCTCTTTCCTCACTTGCCACCATGCTACAGAGAGGACTCAGTGATAGCTGAGGCCCTTCCCAATTCCGGCAGCTGGAGACTTAGAGGCCCCTGATCTGAAGTAAGCTCCGCCCACCGCAATGTGGGAGGCACCAGACCATGGGGGGCAGCTGTGACATCACAGAGACACCTGTGCTTCAGGGGTGACGTGGGAAGCCCTCTGTGACCCCCTGCAGGCCTTCCTGGTCACTGCCCCAAAGGCCCACACTGAGGATGGACCAAGGAGGAACCCACTGCCAAGGCCTGTCGCCCCCAGTGGGGACCCCAAGCTCCAGCTCTCCCCAGGTCTTCCGTAGCCACGCCCACACCCAAGCTGACAGCTGTGGTCAGGGTTCCACCCGGTTCCCGGCAGAGCCCTCACCTCACCGGACGGCCAGCACCTGCAGGCCCCACAAGAAATAAAAATTAACATTCCATCGGTGCAGCTGGGGGGCGGTTGTTAGGATATGTCCACTGCACCCAGCCCGGCCCCGGGCACCATTCTGGGCAAACAAAAGGAGTGTAATGAATGCAGAAACAACTCCGTACTCAGCCATTTACCAACAGCTACTCTTAGGGCCCCACCAGCGTGCCCGACAGCGTGTCTGGAGCTGGGAACCTGCAGAGCGCGCCCCTGCTGGACTTCACAGAATATGATTGTGCGCTCACGGTGACAAAGCTGCACAGGAAATGTGTGTGTGATACTCTACCCAGCTGCCACAGCAAAAGGCACTGAGGGAGGGGCTCCACAACAGGAGGTGTTGTCTCCCAGTCCGGGGGTCAGCAGGGGGTCCTCGGAGCGCCTCCCATGGGTTTCTGGGGCTTTGCTGGCACCCTCCCGCGGCCCTTGGCTCACAACACATCACCCAATGTCTGTCTTCATCTTCACGGGACATTCTCCTATGTCCGAATGTCCCCTTTGTATAAGGACACCAGTCACACTGGGTCAGAGGCTCACCCTACTGCAGGGTGACCTCATCTGAACGAACCACTTCTGCAATCAGCCTGCGTCCAGGTGTCTCCACACCTGGGGCACTGGGCATGAGGTCTCCAACATGGGGATTTGGACACGATTCAGCCCCTAACAGTACTGCAGTCTAGGAAAGGGGGCTTGACTCGGTGAGGGCCCGGGGTGGCCTCCTGCAGAACTGGGACCTGCCGGGGAGAAGCCAGAAGTAGGAGCACAGAGAGAGAACAGGTAGGCCAGAAAAGTGAAAGAAGATTTTGGCTGAGCCTGTAATAAAAGCGGGGGGTGGGGGACCCCTGGGGATTCAGTGATGGGCCAACGAGCTCACAGGGCACCAAGTGGTGAAGGCATGCTTAAGGTGGCATCCACTTTAGGAGCTGGGACCCCAAACCTCCAGCTAAGGAGTTCCCCTCCAGGGAGCCCAGCGTTCATGCGCCCCCAGGAGCTCTGAGCCCACAGGTCTCCCCAGAAAACCCTGACTCTGGCTCTCAGCCTTCAGTGGGACTGCAGAGTCGCGGCCAGAGAGGGTCCTGAGGGCGTGAGCCCCTCGGCCATGGCTCGCGGACGGTGTCCAGGCCCCGGGTGTCCCAGGCCCTCGAGCAGGATGGTCACCTACAGACCTCTGCTCTGTCCTCTGGGAACCCTGCCCGGGGCCTCCCGTGCTGCCTACCTCACAGCAGGCAAACATTTTTATCCATTCCCTGAAATTAAACTTCCCCATTTTTCATTATCAAATTCCGAGCTGGTGTCATCCCCCCGATGCTGGCGTACGGCACTCGTTTACAGCGCCCGAGATTAATATTAGGTGTTTGTAAAAGGCGAATATTAGCTTCTCCCTTATATCTGTCAGAATTAATAACTTCCCCATCACAGATAACTCCGGGTCAATATTAGATTCGCAGATGAGGCTGGAAATAAAATGTATGGAAATATAACGTCTCATTTGTACGTATTCAAAAGAGGCCCTTTCATGACTGAAATTCGGCGACAACTGTTCAAAGGTCAGAGGACTTTGTGGCCTGGAAACACCCACCATCTGGCCGGAGCAGTCGCAAGCGAGGACAACTTGGTGGCCCTCTGCGGGGAGCCTGGGAGGAGGCAAGGACTCCTCTGCCAGGGACTTTATAGGGCAGAGAGGGATAGAGAGCTTACCCGCCACCGTCCCAAGCTCACGCTGGGACCGAAGCCAGGGCCTGGCGTGGGCACCTCGCCAGTGGCCGCCGTCCATATGCCCTCCCCTCCTCGATGCCAAACTGGGGACATGAGGTCCCCTCCCTTCCCTCCAGCAGCCCGAGACTGGATGTGCAGGCAACAAGGGGTTAACAGCCAGTGCTGCGGAAGGACCCACCTTCTCCCAGAAAAGCCATGCCACCCCCAGCCTCGCCCACCGAGTGGGGGGAGGCAGAAGCAGGCCTCCGAGACAGGCAGGCCAGCTCCCCGTTTGGCAATCGCTCATAAATCATAATTGACAAGCAGAATTTTTCCCTTGAGCGGCAAGGGTGCTTTATTTAGTTGTTTCTATTTTATCTGGTTGCAGGAGATGATGGGCCCCCCTCCTCACCACTTTGGCTGTTTCCCATAATAATAAAACCCTCCAGAGGCCAGGGTGAGATCTGACTCCGAGAAGCCCTCCCGCCCTGAGGAAGGGCTATCTTGGGCGTCAGGCCCATGAGTGGGAGGTTGGAGGAAACAGTAAGAGTCACACGGTGGTGGGACACACCAGCTCCCAGTGGGAGGGGCTCCAAGCCCTGCCCCAGCCTCCTGTGCAGGGGGGGAGCCCGAAGATGCCTCTCCCCCTGAGAGGGGTCCTAGGACTGCAAGCGATGGAGGAAGCCCGCCCTCAGTCACAGGGAAAGGGGTTGGGGTGCCCAGCACCGAGCACCTGCCCATCTCCTTCCCAGCACGGTGCTCAGAGCAAAGACCCGGAGGTGTCCCCGCAGTCAACCTGGACCCTACTTTCTTCAGAGGCCCGCCTGCCTGGTTAGGTGGGTAAAGGGGCGTGGGCCTTGAGTGCACCCCAGACCCATGAGACCCACTCGGTCTTCGGGTTCCAGAGGGCAGAGGGACCACCCTTCCCTCGAGGGGGCTGCTGAAGAAAGCCGGGGAAATCCCTTGAGCCCAGCGCTGGGCCCTTCCCCAGCCTGGGGAGGCCTTTCTTTTTGGTGCTAAGAAAGCCCTCTCCAGTTCCCATAAACGACTTAAGCTCTTCCCCATTAATGGGCTCCTTCCAGCTGGGCTGGCATTGAGGGCCTGGCTCAGGGGCCTGCGCCTTTGTGTGCGAGGGGCCCCTGCTCTGGGGAGGATGAAGGGGGAAAGCCCTTCTCTTTCTTTCTCTCTAAGCCCCTCACACTCACGGTGACCCACAGTTAAATCCCCTTTAACAAGGCTCACTTCCTCGCCCAGCCAGTTAAAACTCCAAAAATAAACAAGGCCCAGGGCTGCCTTTTCCTACGGCTTTGGAGGCTGGACCGGGGAGGAGCGGACGGACGGACAGTGTAGGGCCTTATCTGATGGGGTGGCAGCGTGCTGACTTCTCACACAGAGCGCCAGGCCCGTCACAGCAGCGGGGAAGCCTCCTGAGAGGGGGCTGGGCTGTGGCAGCCAACTTCCGGATGGCTGTCAGTCTGTCCCTGTCCGTCCGCACAGGACTCTCCCTGGAGGACACTCACGCTCTGAACCAAAGTGGGCAATGAGCCTTGGCCTGCCCTGCCTGACCTGTGGCTGTCAGCAGACGTGTCCCATCTCTGTCATTGGGGAACCGGGTGCAGAGGAGGCCAGTGGCCCAGGATAAGGTGTCGGAGCACTAGTGGGGCTAGAAGAACAGTACCTCTCAGCAGGACAGACCCCGCGAACCCAAATCCTCACTCTCCTCACAGCCACCTCTGGGCACACACGCTGCAGCGACCACCACTGGGACCATCAGCACCCCTCGGAGAGGCAAGCCCTAGAGCTCCCTCTGGGGGCTGGGATGAGAGAGAGGTCATGCCCAGAGCCGTGCTCTCTCTGAAGCTTGTAGGGGATGATCCTCCCTTGCCTCTTCCCAGAGCAGCCAACCCTCAGAGGAGCCAGAAAGCCAGAGGACAGCAGGGATGGAGCCGGGACCTTCACACAGGTCCCTTGGCTGCTGGGCAAGTTCCACAGGCCTCAGCCGAGCCCTGTTGGCACTCTGGGGTTGGGTAGGGAGGGCCCTGTGCATCTGCCCCCTTCTCGCAGCCCTCCTGGCCTGCCCTGGCCTCAAGGAGAGCAGTCCTGCTGAGAAACCCCCAGCACCCACACATTCTCTCTGCCCCACCCTAGGATATCAACCCACCCACTGTCCTTCTGCCCGTCCATCCCTCCATCCCCAAATATCTACTAAACGTTTGTTACATGTAAGACACCACTCTGAGCAGAGGACAGAGCGGCCACCAGGACAACCGAAATGCTTGACCCCAGCACACCCACAATGAGATAAACCCTCTGCACTTGCTATTGGAAAAAACCAGAGGACCAGCCTATTTACTTGGCGGCCAGGGAGACTTCTTGGAGGAGGTGATATGCAGGCCGAGATGGCAATACAATGGCCCCGCCAGCGGACAGCAAGGGCAAAGTCCAGAATTGCAAACTATGTGGTGTATTCTAGAAAACAGTAGAATGGTAAGCAGAACGGTTAATTAAGGGAGAAGCAGCTGTCAGGTCCCAAGACTGCTCCCGTCCAACCACGCCTACTTCCCACCAGAGCCCCCGACATGGGCTGCAGGGGGCCCTGACCTGCCCTGGACAGCCCCAAAGGGGCCCCTGAGCCATCAGGAAGAGTAACTGGGGTCCTCGGGGGCCATTGAGTGGAGAGGGGCAATCCCATGTGTGGAGCCCTTGCTGACCTGGGTGAACCAGCGTCTGAACCCCTCACAACCCAGAAGGACCTGGCTGTGGGCACCTCTGAGGGCTCCAGCCTCAGTGCCCAGCCAGCTAGCATGGCGTGGAGGTCCAGCACCAGCGTGTCAGCCAAGCATGTCTTTTGGAGGGCTGGGAGGAAAGGATTTGTTCCAGGCTTCGTCTTCCCCCCTTTCATATCTGCGTCCAGATTTCCCCTTTTTATATGGACACCAGTCATGTTGCATTAGGGCTTCGCCCTACTCTAAGGTGGCCTCGTCTTAGCAAGTTACATCTGCAATAATGCTTTTGCCAAATAAGTTTACAGGCTGAGACACTAGAGGTTAGGACTCTGACATATGAATGTGGGGTGGAAACATAATCCCACCCACGACACATGGGGTCCAGGAAAGTCTGTCTTATCTGGCTTATCCTTCAGAAAGCCTGGCACCATTCATTCCTTGGCTGAGGGTCTGCCAGTGAGAGAGGCCTGGTGTGGGGCAGAACGAGGTGTGGGGCTTTCTGTTTATCCCCTCACTGGACCACAAGGTCCCAGGGGACAGGGCCAGGTCTCACGTGCCTGCCACTGTATTCCTAGGGTCTGACACTGATGAAGTGCCTAATTAATGTCTGTCAAACGGAGGAAGGTGGAGAACTCCAGTTGTCCAGTCTCAGGACACCCACCTGGTTAGTCACAAGGATGTGTTGAGTGGGACCTGACTGGAAACCCAGGCCCCCGGCCCTGCGCATTCAGCTTGGTCAGGTTCGGGGTCCCTTTTTCCAGCTGGCCCCACCTCATCAGCCAGCCGAGGTGTGAGAGCCATCCTTTCCTGGCAGCTGGTGAGATGGAGGGATTTGCTTGCCACACAGCACAACCCTGGCTCATACATGTCCGTTCTCCTGGCCAGAGAGTGGTAACAACACTGGAAAACACTCTTGGATGTCTTTCGGCCCCATTCACCAAGACCATATCCCAGTGTGTGAGCTCTTAGGAGCAATGGGTGGATGGAGGGACGGATAGATGGATGATGGATGATGGGTAGAGGGATGGGTGGATAGGTGGATGGATGGATGGATGGAGGGATGGATAAGGGGAGGGAGGAAGTCAGTAAACTCACCCAGACTCCTCTTCTGGGGCCTTGCTTTATCTTTTCCCTCTTGCTCTGTGAGCAATAGAATGAAGTTTGTAGCTTTGCCCAGAAATCCAATTCCGGCCATTCCATGGCCTGTCTTCCCCTCTTGTCCTCCAGGATCTCTTTTTTCAACCAGATCGGACCTACCATCGTTTCCCCCTTCACACTTCCATGTCTTATTCACCACCATCCTGCCATCCTGGGGGACACGAACACCCATGCTCCTCCCTTCTTGGAAGACTCTCTTTTCCCAAGGCCTGGCAGCAAGTGGATGGCCTGAAGGACCCTGAGTGTGGATGTCCAGCCCATGAGCCTGCTCCTAAGGTCTGTGCTGCTGTTTGCTACCCCTAAAATAGGCAAGGCAAAGTGCTACCTCATGGTTCATCCTGCAAAGAGAGGGGTGGTGGGTGCAGAGCAGAGCCCACCACCCTGTGGGTGCACGGTGCTTCTGTTGGTAGCCATCCTGATAAACATCCACCATGCCTTTCGGTGGGAAGGCTGGCTGCCCTCTGACTCCAAGCTCCAGGGAGGTCCTCACTGAATCTTTCTATCATCCATGTGATTCTATTATCCTGGAGCCCAGGTGCAGGCTGGTTGTGCAAGAGAAAATGTTTATAAAGACTGAAAATAGGACTCTCTGCCCAACTCTGGCCACCTATCAGGACCTAGCTGGCACCCCCACCCTCACCTCCTCCAGGAAGCCTGTCCTCACCACCGCAGTGTCAGCCACACGGCTGGCTCATAATCTTCTCTTAGCTTTCTCCCTGTCCTAGGGTCACTAACTTGTGCCCCTGGTGAGAGCCCAATAGCTGGCTCTCACTCCCCCACACTTACATTCCCTAGGCTCCACCTGGCTCAAGAGGGTGTGCAATAATTATGGCTTCACTGGGATTGATTCCATGAGGCTGGAGGACCCCAGGAAGGATAAGATTTCCTGGACAAGCGTAGAAACTCAGGCATGACAAATGTGTGACTTGCTTTGGGGAAGCTCCCTCCCACTCTCTGCTCCCAACCCTACCTCTTTCCTCTTCTTCAGGTTGTAACTCACGCTCTGTGGTTAGGAGGTTACATGACACAGAATTAACCAATCAGAGCATGACATTACCCTGGCCAGTGACAGGCTCAGGGAAGAACACATGTGACTTTTACTGGAGCAATTAACTTCAGGTTTTTAAGGTGACAGAGGCTGCTGCTGGTGAGAATGAAGCCAACACAGAGGAGAGTGGAGCTATCAGAATGTTCAGGAGAAACAGAACCTTTATTTTACTGTTTAGGAGCCTTGATCCAGCCATGCCTGAAGGCAACATGTTACATGAGCCAATGTAGTCCCCTTTTTGGTGAAGGCCGAAAGCTGGGTTTGTGTCACTTGCAACCAGACTCCTGGAACCACGATAGATGGCAGAGCCAGTGTCCCTCCCACCCTCTGAGATCCAAGTCCTCCCAAATGGCCATGGCCTTCTTTAATCCCATTCCAGGGGAAGTCTGGCTGGCCTCAGCCCGTACACTGCCCTCACTCCACACACCTCCTGCGTATCCGGAACAGCCAGGCCCCTCCATGTGGGAGTGTGATCATCCCCACCAGCCCATGACACAAGAGGTG
The DNA here is from genome assembly GCF_006229205.1 of Suricata suricatta. Lineage (NCBI taxonomy): Eukaryota > Metazoa > Chordata > Mammalia > Carnivora > Herpestidae > Suricata > Suricata suricatta. The sequence goes on along the minus strand of NC_043715.1, from coordinate 37,020,723 downwards.
CCTAGCTCTGCAGCCCGGTCCTGCCCTCTCTTTCAAAGGCTTGCCCTGCCTTCTCGGGATGGCTGCATTTTCATAGCACACATTCTGTGGTCTCTGTGACCTTTCGGGTGCATTTACTCCTGGCACGCTGGCCAAATGACAGGCCTCCCTCAGAGACGCCCGGGTCAATGCCCAGTATCGACAGTGCCTGCCTCCCCCTCCTCGCCACCAGGCCGCCGAGTCACCCACCTCGTGCATCCGGCCTTGGCGCCCCCGAGCCCCCCAGGGCCCTGGCATGGAGGAAGGGCTCCTGCAGGCCTGCCCCCCGATATGGCATCAGTCCCTCTCTGTTTTCACAGGAACTTCCCTGTACCCAGAACCCTGTGGAATGTGAGCAGGGGAGCCCCGGTTTCCCCTGGAGAGTGTGACCCCGCGGCCCGCTGTCCCCAGCCGTCTCCCTCGGGCAGCCCCCCTGGAGCAGCCCGGCCGTGCTCCTGCCAGTGCCCTGCACAGCCGGCCGCCCACCTCCCGGGGGGCATTTCAGCACAATGGGCTTGGCGGCCTGCAGCTTCCCAGGCGGATGTGATGGCAAATAGCAGGCGCTTGGCATATCTTCGGGATTTCTGAGCATAACAGAAATGTCAGGCGGATTTTAATGAAAGGCTGTGTGCTTCTGGGGATTGACAGGCCGACACAGAATCCTAATTTTCAGATGGCGTGTTCTCAGGGCTTTCAGCAACAGGGGCCAGAGCCGAGGGGAGCCCCGAAAGTCCCCCTGGGGGGCCCAAGCCATCCCCCCCATTTGCAGGAGCAGCCGCCCCACAGCCCTTCAGGGATCTGTCCCCGGGTGCCGAGTCCTGATTTAGAAACCACATTATTTCTCTTCCTCACCCGCAGCAATTGGACACCTGCCTTTTGCCTACACTTTGTGAGCAACGTGTGGCGGAGGAGGTGGCGTCGTCCCCTTGGCTGACGTCAGGAGGACGGCGGGAGCACGGCGGGAGCACAGCCGGCGCCCTGGGCAGGTGCCACACTGGCGGGGGCTGGGCTGGGCAGCCGCGGAGGCCGCGGTAATCACCCTTAAAGGGAAACCCTGCTTTCTCGGCCAGCTCCAGGGTGTCAGGGGACCCTGTTGAAAGTGCCGGCCACCAGGGAAGGGCCAGCTGCCCTCAGCATGCACGGTGACGGACATGTTCCGGAAAGAGTGCCTCCCCTTTTGGTGAGTGCTGCTAGCACCTGGCCGGCAAGGGCCTCAGTGCTGTGGGCACTGCTGAGCTGGACAGAGCGGGCAGGAGGGACCCGCAACCCAACACCGCCCTCCCTGGCAGCGCACAACTGACTCGCTCAACCTTCTACACAAATGCCACTTGGTCCTCTCCCTCCTGATGAGATGGCAGACTGCCCCCCGCCCCCTCCCTCCAGAGAGAGCCACTGCTCACTGCTTCCCAGAGCTCCCAGTGGCCTTGGGGGGACACAGCCCTCAGACAAGCAAACCACTGAGCTAGATGGTGGTCCCTGCCAGACAGAACACGGTGGTGTGGGAGAGAGCCAGGGAGGGCAAGGGGTGATTCACACAGGGGCTCGGCAGGGCTGCAAGGAGGGGACCCCAGAGTTTGGGGGTCCTGGGCTCTCCCTGCCCTGCAGCTGGCCCCTCGCTCAGACTTCCAGGCCTGGGTGGCTCTATTGCCCTTTACACATGAGGAGAGGGGTGGGAAGACCCCCAGATGCCTTTAGTTTGGCAAGAAGTCACTAAAGCAGGCAGAGGAAGAGAGAGGGAGGGGATCTGGCAGCCCTAGGCAGGCAGGGGTCCATGCTGCTGGCCACAGGCCGCCCCACAGTCCCCAAGCCCAGCTCCGAAGCCCTCAACTCTGTGACTGCTCAGCCCCATCCCTTCCCTTTGAGAGGCTGAGCCAAGCTTGGAGCCTACAGTCAGGAACCCCAGATCTTACCAAGAAACCTGGGCTGACGAAGGACCCCACTCCCATGAGCCAGGGGACAAGACAGAGCACGGAGCCACACAACACTTGTGGCGGCACAATCCAAGAGGGCTTGCTGGAAGAGGGGGGCCACAGAGGAGGGCAGGATTTGAATGCGAGCGGCAGGCAAGAGGCCAGCCCAGTGCAGAGACACAGTGATACAGTCAAGGGGTCAGGGCCCGGGTCCTCCCCACCTGCTGGGCCAGTGAGTGTGGGCAGACCTCTGACTCAGGAGACACAGGAAAGGAGTGTTCAGGCCTGAGTGGGCAGAGCCAGTCCTGCTGGGGAACCTGGGGGCTGAGGGCTGGGTCCAGGTGGGGAAAATGGAGGAGTGGGATCCGAGGGGTTCCAGAGGTGACGTGACCACGATCACCGCAGGGGCAGCTTCGTGGGGACGGCACGGGCACCCCCAGCCCCTGGGCTAGGCCTTGCCCCGCCGTCCATCGCCCCAGCCTCTCCCAGGCCACTTGGACCTCCTCTCAGCTCCTCGAATGCACTGGGCTCCCTCCCAGGCCTCTCCGCCTGCCAGGATGCCTCTCCGCTCCTGGCCTGGCCGATTCCCCTGCCCTTTTCCTCTGGCTCAGATGCCTCTGCAGGAAGGAAGCCTTCGCTCAGGGTGAGATCAGACTCCCTGCTGCAATTCTGAGGAGTTTGGCGGGGGGATCCCTCAGATTCCACACTACTTATGGGGGCAGCCTCTGCCGTCCACCCTGCTGGACCGTGAACACTTGGACCCAGGACACAGCCCAGGATTGGCCTGTTGAGGCATTCAGTTACAGAGTGTGGGGGACAGGTTGGATAGCACCTCCCTGGGGCTTCCCACCACGAGGAGGCACTTCCATCCACAGATCCCTGGAAGACTGCCCCCAGCAGATGGGGGCACCCTGTGAGCTG